>NC_135971.1:35629518-35729667 GCF_053455715.1 Rhinoraja longicauda | reverse complement strand
TTGTAGGTGACATGCCAAACGCCCTAGGCCTTCTATGGAAGTAGAGGCGTTGGTGTGCTTTCTTGGTAGTTGTTTCAATATGGCTGGTCCAGGAGAAGTTGGAATTAAAGGCAGTTAAATACAACCTACACCTGTTGTAACTTCATGCTCCACTTGGAGTTCGCCTCTGACCACGGTATCCCTTCTCTTACTCGAGTTCTGCCAACTTGTAGTGCTATTTGTCTGTGCGTGTCCTTATTCTTCCCTTTTAATCTTTTTTCAAATTAGGTTTGCTGCGATCACAGCACCTTTGTAAATCAGTTATACCATCCCTCTGCAGTGTGGGAACCTTCCTCCGAGCACACGGGGGATTGCTTTAATGACCCTGTACTGGTCCCATCCTTTCCAGCCATGCAGTAATCTGAAACAATTAATTCAGCGCCATTTCTCAAATTCCACTCCAGCTATTCCCCATTTCTACCCACACAGTCTGCCGTGTGCCATCGGCGTCAAATCAGTGAGAAATCACTTCATTATCCAGTCTCCTTAGCATGTGCCAGCAAAACAACATTGTTCAGTTCAGTTTAGTTTATTGTCTCGTGAAACGAAGTACAGTGAAAAGCTTTTGTTGTGTGCTAACCAGTCAGTGGAAAGACAATACATGATTACAATCGAGCCATTTATAGTTTACAGATACATGATAAGGTAACAACGTTTAGTGCAAGGTAAATCCAGTAAAGACCGATCAAAGATAGTCTGAGGGTCACCAATGAGGTAGATAGTAGTTCAGGACCAAAGGTAATAGAGCAGAGCAAGATAGACCACTCGACCCTAAAAATCGTAGTAGGTCATGGCGCCATTTTAGTCGGCAGAAACTTGCAGAAACATTTAAAAAGAAAAATAACAAAAATGTGTGAATTGAGAGATGAGATATATTCTGCATTTTTATGGTATCATCACACATACTGTTCCCCCAAAACACTGATTACACTGCGAGAGGCAGAACGAAAGGCGGGGTTTGCTTACTAAAATGGCGGATGTCACGCTCCTTTGCGTACTGCACTTCAGTATAGGCAATTTCGACGGAGTGGTTGATCTTGCTCCTCTAGTATCTTTGTTCAGGACTGCTGTCTAGTTGTGGTCGGATGATTCACTGCCTGATAACAGGGTAGAAACTGTTCCTGAATCTGGAGGTGTGCGTTTACACACTTCTATAATAGTGCCCTTTCTACCCATGTCTTTGGCGCCATTTGTTCTATTTGTCCATGCCAAAATTGATGCTGTCTTATGTCCTGATAAAGTTCTATCTGCCAGTGGTCCTCTCAACTTAGCAGCTGATCCACACACCTTTCTATCCTTCCATACTCTCTCCTTCGCTATCCAGTAGCCACCAATTTCCGCGCCACCAGTAGGTCCACCAACGTTCACATCCAAGCCATTTATGTTACTAATGCAACAATGCTCCCACTGCCCCTTGCACTACTCCGTTGATACTCCTGTCAGAGAAACAGCTCTAGCAATCTCTTCCTTTGCTCCCCATAAAACCTCAGATAGATCTATTGATATTCACCGTTATATCTGATTCAACTGAAATCAGCTCTCTCTTAATTCAGGACTTTAATTCAAAAACTACACTTATCCTTTCTGATAACCATCTTTAAACATACAGAATTGTGGCCATTGTTCCCAAAGTGTTCCCAATTGACATTTGGGACCACCTGCCCAATTCCCAACAAAGTGTGGAGTACTGATCTCTCGAAGGACTCTCTGTTTAATGACCATAAATGAATCTATTAAATTCTGCACTATTTCAGCGCCTGGCACTAAAGCAAGCCCTCGCTATCAGAGAAGTGTAAAACCACTCACTACTATCACCCTAGTGCTTTTACACCGTTCTGCGATTTATGTACATATGTTCCTTCAAGTAGTGCTGAATATTGGGTGAGTTATATAACAGTATAACAGTATAACAGTATAACAGAGCTTTATTTGTCATTCGGTACCGAAGTACCGAACGAAACTACATAGCAGTCATAGAAAAAAAAAGAACACAAGACACATAGCCCCAACACAAACATCCATCACAGTGACTCCAAACACCCCCTCACTGTGATGGAGGCAACAAAACTTCCACTCTCTTCCCCACGCCCACGGACAGACAGCTCGTCCCCGACCGACCCGCACAGTCCCCGCAAGGGGATGGAAGTCCCCCCGGCGCTGAAACGTCTCGCGGCCGAGCCGGGCGATGAAAGGCCCCGCGACCAAGCCTTGCGCAGCTAAGTCCCGTGGTCGAGCCGCACCAGCAATGTAAAGTCCCGCAGCCGAGCCGCACCTGGCGATGTTAAGTCCCGCAGCCGAGCCGCACCGGGCGATGTAAAGTCCCGTGGTCGAGCCGCACCAGCAATGTAAAGTCCCGCAGCCGAGCCGCACCGGGCGATGTTAAGTTCCGCAGCCGAGCCGCACCGGGCGATGTAAAGTCCCGTGGTCGAGCCGCACCAGCGATGTAAAGTCCCGCAGCCGAGCCGCACCGGGCGATGTTAAGTCCCGCGGCCGAGCTGCACCGGGCAATGTTAAGTCCAGCGGCCAAGCCGCACCAGCGATGTAAAGTCCCGCGGCCGATCCGCACCAGGCAATGTAAAGTCCCGCGGCCGAGCCGCACCGGGCACTGTTAAGTCCAGCGGCCAAGCCGCACCGGGCGATGTAAAGTCCAGCGGCCAAGCCGCACCGGGCGATGTAAAGTCCAGCGGCCAAGCCGCACCAGGCGATGTAAAGTCCAGCGGCCGAGCCGCACCGGGCGATGTTAGGCCCCGCAGCCGAGCCGTGAGCCGTGAGGAAGAGAAAAGTTTCCCCCACCCCCCCCCCCCGCCACCCCCCACCCACACCACCACCCCCACCCACACCACCACCCCCCACACATACACAACCAAAAAAAAAATACAAAAACCATCCAAACACCGACACACAACAAAAAAAAAGGAAAAAAGACGAACAGACTGCTAGCGAGCCGCAGCCGTTAGTCGCCGCCACTTCTGCATAATGCGTGCATAATATTAGACTCAGGAAGCATTTAAGTTAGTGAAATACACACAAGCATCTCAAAAAAGGTACACAAAATACACATATAAAATAAGGTGCATTTCAAACAACGGGCATGACCACCAAAATTAAAATCTTCTGTTCTCAGCATATCCCGAACTAAATCTTAATAATAGGCGACACGGTGGCGCAGCATGTCTTTAGATTATTTGAAGAAACCCGAGCACCGGAGGAAACCCACACAGTCACAGGGTGAACCTGTAGATTTGCTGACCTTTTATCAGCATTACAGAATTTTGTGTATATTTAAGTTGAGCAAAATAGGAATAAATGAGGATGGCTAAGCTCAGTGTTAATTGGCCAAAAAGATGGGTAGTGAGGGCAAGTTTAACGCATCAGAATGTGTTAGAGATGTTTGGCTCAGGAATGTTTGCAGATAGGGACATCGACATACTAAAACTGTCGTTTGTTTGTTTGTTTGTCTGTTCCTGAACTACAGCCAAAACGTTGCACGATAGCGTGACAATTTTAGGCCCACCTTACTCATCCCTTTGGTGCTAATGGAAGAAGTTTCATTGAAATCGGTGTATATTTTTAAAGTTATTCACATTTTAAAGTTTAAATCTATCTCATAGGGAGGGAAGGGGAGGGGGGTGTAGGGGGGAGGGGGAGAGGAGAGGGTGCTGCACCAATGCATGAGAGATTTGGGCCCCAACAGGTCTACTTGGTCTTAGATATCTAAAGATGGAGTTTACAGGTGGAGACATTGTTGGAACGACTTATCAGACACTGATTAACACTGATAACCCCTGGAGTAGGGCAGTTTCAAGTGTCTCCCCATAAAGGTTGACCGCGCATTCACCAAATAAACCTATATATGCAAGTGGACTATTTGCAATGAATCAATGTTGCAGCCCGTTAAGAAGAAAGGATAGAGTTTCTCGGTGAACTTGTCCGTGAAAGTGTACAGATGTGACATGTAATCGGCATTGTACAGTGTCACCTGGCCAGCCTCATAGTTCAGGTAGACGCCCAATCTCTGGGGTTTGACTGGAACAGGGAGGGCAGTACGTGGTGCAGACATAGTGGTATATTCCTCTCCCAGACGCCACAATACCCAGGCTCCGGATTTCTGCTCCGGTGTGAACTCCGCTTTCCTCGGTACCGATGCCTTTACCACTCCCACACTCCACATAGTGTTCCTTCCGACCTCTACCTCCCAGTAGTGGCTCCCAGTGTTGAAGCCCTGAGAAGCCAGGACACCGTGCCACTGCACAAATCGCTCTGGTCTGTCAGGGACCATCTGTTTAGCACCGAGTCTGATGGCTGTCAGGTCACTGGACAGGATGAGTCTCGGATGCGCAGTGTTCGGATTCAGCTTCAGTTTGATCGGGACTGAAGGGGAGAAAAAGGTCTGCATGGTGAATTCACACGATTTGCCAATCAAACATTTTGACACATTGCTCCCCCTCTCCCCATTCGTAACAAGGACAGAGTCCCCCTTGTCCTCGCCTTCCACCCCATCACCCATCGCATACAACATATAATCCTCCAACATTTTGCCACCTCCAACAGGATCCCACTGCTGGCCACATCTTCCCATCTCCACCCCTTTCTGCTTTCCGCAGAGACCGTTCCCTCCAAAACTCCCTGGTCAGCTTGTTCCTTCCCACCCAAACCACTCCCTCCCCCCCCAGGTACTTTCCCCTGCAACTGCAGGAGATGCAACACCCGTCCATTTCCCTTCCCCCTCGACTCCATCCAAGGAACCAAACAGTCTTTCCAGGTAAGGCAGAGGTTCACCTGTACCTCTGAGGATGTAACTAGGATAATTGACGGGGGAGAGCAGGTGGATGTGCTATACCTTGACTTTCAGAAAGCTTTTGACAAGGTCCCACATAGGAGATTAGTGGGCAAAATTAGAGCACATGGTATTGGGGGTAGGATACTGACAATGTGATCATGGATCGAAAATTGGTTGGCAGACAGAAAGCAAAGAGTGGGGATAAATGGGTCCCTTTCAGAATGGCAGGCAGTATCTAGTGGGGTACCGCAAGGCTCGGTGCTGGGACCGCAGCTGTTTACAATATACATTAATGACTTGGATGAAGGGATTAAAAGTACCATTAGAAAATTTGCAGATGACACAAAGCTGGGTGGCAGTGTGAACTGTGAGGAAGATGCTATGAGGTTGCAGGGTGACTTGGACAGGTTGTGTGAGTGGGCGGATGCATGGCAGATGCAGTTTAATGTGGATAAGTGTGAGGTTATCCACTTTGGTGGTAAGAATAGGAAGGCAGGTTATTATCTGAATGGTGTCAAGTTAGGAAAAGGGGACGTACAACGAGATCTGGGTGTTCTAGTGTATCGGTCACTGAAAGAAAGCATGCAGGTACAGCAGGCAGTGAAGAAAGCCAATGGCGGCACGGTAGCGCAGCGGTAGAGTTGCTGCTTTACAGCGAATGCAGCGCCGGATACTCAGGTTCGATCCTGACTACGGGTGCTGCACTGTAAGGAGTTTGTACATTCTCCCCGTGACCTGCGTGGGTTTTCTCCGAGATCTTCGGTTTCCTCCCACACTCCAAAGACGTACAGGTATGTAGGTTAATTGGCTGGGTAAAATGTAAAAATTGTCCCTAGTGGGTATAGGATAGTGTTAGTGTACAGGGATCGCTGGGCGGCACGGACTTGGTGGGCCGAAAAGGCCGGTTTCCGGCTGTATATATATGGTATGGTATGGTATGGTATGGAATGTTGGCCTTCATAACAAGAGGAGTTGAGTATAGGAGCCAAGAGGTCCTTCTGCAGTTGTACAGGGCCCTAGTGAGATCGCACCTGGAGTACTGTGTGCAGTTTTGGTCACCAAATTTGAGGAAGGATATTCTTGCTATTGAGGGCGGAATGGCGGGACTGTCATATGTTGAAAGACTGGAGTGACTAGGCTTGTATACATTGGAATTTAGAAGGAAGAGAGGGGATCTTATCGAAACATATAAGATTATGAAGGGTTTGGACACGTTAGAGGCAGGAAACATATTCCCAATGTTGGGGGAAGTCCAGAACCAGGGGCCACAGTTTAAGAATAAGGGGTAGGCCATTTAGAACGGAGATGAGGAAAAACCTTTTCAGTCAGTGAGTTGTAAATCTGTGGAATTCTCTGCCTCAGAAGGCAGTGGTGACCAATTCTCTGAATGCATTCAAGAGAGAGCTAGATAGAGCTCTTAAGGATAGCGGAGTCAGGGGGTATGGGGAGAAGGCAGGAACGGGGTACTGATTGAAAATGATCAGCCATGATCACATTGAATGGTGGTGCTGGCTCGAAGGGCCGAATGGCCTCCTCCTGCACATATTGTCTATTGCATTTTTCGTGGTCATCTTCATATAGGCCAGATATTCCAAATTATTCCAAAATTCCAAATTATGAAATTACGAAATTCCAAATTCCAAATTATGAATTGAATTTAAATGACAGTTTCCATCGTGTGATATGAAGCTGATAGCAGCAATGCTTAAACTGATGGAAGGCAGAGATAAGGTAGACATTCACAACCTTTTTTCCCCAGGGTGAAAATGTTGTGGACCACAGGACGTGGCTTTAAGGTGAGAGCGATGAAGTTAAAAAAAATGTACGGGGCATGTTCTTTTTAACACAGAGGATGCCTGGAGCATGTTGCTGGATGAGATGGTGGAGGCAGACACAATAGTGTCTTTTAGAGAGGTGCATGGATATGCAGAGAATGGAGGTATAGGTTTCAGGTAGAGGAGATTAGTTTATCTTGGCTTCATTGTCGGCATGGACATTGTGGGCCAAAGGGTCTGCTCCTGCACTGTACTGAACTCTTTAAACTGTTAGTTCAGGCCCCAGGATTACCAGCCGTGTTACATATCTGGTGTATCGCTACTGAACCTGTGGGCTGTCCTGTCCCAAATGTGTAGGAAGGACATGCAGGGGCTAATTTACACTGAACATAGACACAAGAAGCTGGAGTAACTCAGTGGGTCAGGCAGCATCTCTGGATAAAAGGAATAGGTGACGTTTCAGGGCGAAACCGTTCTTCAGACTGGACCAAATGTGTAAATTTTTCCTCACACCTCTATCAAAATCTCTTCCATATTTCAAACACCATAATTCTTCGACTCTACCGGAAGATAAGTTTACCTGGGTTAATTAGCTTCAGCATCCGTTTCCACAGGCTGAACTGAAAGGGGCCGCTGAAATCATCTTGACTGAGGTCAATGGAAACTCTGGCGGGTCTTTGGAACTGCATGTTTTCACACCTGTGTTGGAAGTAAAAAGTATCGCTGAGATGCAAAAGTAGAATGATACACCATATCTTTGATCTCTCTTTATATACTTGTCAGCACTGCCCTCAACTTCTGACTTTTCAGAGACTACTATCCAAGACTTAGGTCATAGGGAAATATGAACAACATATATAAGAAATATATAAATCAAGCTATTCTATGTGTTGATTGGAGATAGTTATTGACCAAGGAGGAATTTTCAGTTGGTTTTTATAGTATTCTGCAAGGACTACCTCAGAAAGCAAATGGAGACCTCAACCAAAAGGCAGCACTTCTGATAGTATTGAACTCCCCGTACTGCATCCCAAATCTTGGACTTTCCACTCAGCACTTAAATTCCATGCTTCATGTATCTTGTGTTTTATGTTGTATTTTGCTGGCAGACCAATTTCTCTCCTGGGATAAGTAAAGTTCTATCGTATTGTATCATATCTCATCCCTTGCACATGAGGCATTGGTTTTTATTATCCATTGCTAGTAGCTTAACAGCCACCAGCTATTAACCTTCTCCATGGGTAATGGATATTCCTTCTGAACTGTGTGTGTGTTAGAGGAATTAAGTGTGAGGATATTGGAGCGGGTGTGGAAATGATGTACAATAACAGTGCTTTGGTTACATTGATTAAAAGGACTGGAGCCTCAGGGGCTTCCCAGATAACGATCACATGACCGAGTGAAAGACTGATTTCATGCAAATCCTCCCTTGCGTTTTCAATTGATTTTTTAAGCCAGGAATAATTATAGAGATATGGTCCTGAAACAAACCTTTTGGCCCACCAAGTCCATGCCAGCCATTGATCACTCGTTCACAATTGTTCCATGTTATCCCAATCTCCCATCCAGTCCTTACACCCTTGGGGCGATGAACAGAGGCCAATTAACCCTGCCCGACAGCATCTCTGGAGTGAAGGAATGCATGGCGTTTTGGGCTGAGACCCTTCTTTCGACAATTTGTCTGAAGAAGGGTCTCAACCCGAAACGGCACCCATTCCTTCTCCCCAGAAATGCTGCCTGTCCTGCTGCGTTACTCTAATATTTTGTGACTATCTTCGGTTTGAACTAGCATCTGCAGTTCCTTCCTACACAAGAGAAAGTACAAGCTCCCCACAGACAGCATCCAAAGTCAGGTTCAAAACAGGTCTCTGGCGCTGTCAGGCAGCATCTTTACCAGCTGCACCATAGTGCTATCCTCAGCAATAATAAATAAGAATAAACCAATAGACCTTGCACTTTGGAGATACATTGCGGAAACAGGCTCTTCGGCCCACAAGTCCATGCCGCCCTCCGATCACATTAACACTATCCTACACACTAGGGATAATTTACTATTTTACCAAAGCCAATTGCAAACCTGTACATCTTTGGAGTGTGGGAGGAAACCGGAGCACCTGGAGAAAACCCACATGGTCACAGGAAGAATGTACAAACTCCATACAGCAAGCACCCATAGTCAGGATCGAACATGGGTCTCTGGCGCTGTAAGGCAGCAACTCTACCGCTACACCACTGTGCCACACCAATAATGAATTTTTCATGGTATTCATTAACTAATGAATAATAAGGGCTTTCTCCATCGCTGCTCCCACCCTCTGGAACTCACTACCTCAAACCATCAGAGACTCCTCCTCACTCACCACATTCAAAACATCACTGAAGTCTCACCTGTTCAACACTGCCTTCAACCACTGACAATCACCTCACCTTATTCTTCCTTTTCAGTTCGTTTATTTATTTATTTTTATGTCTTACTTAACCATGTAAAGCGTCTTTGAGTGTCTAGAAAAGCGCTATACAAATGTAATGTATTATTATTATTATTATTAATGGATCCAATGTATATTCCATTTGTTTGATCACAGGTAAAATTAGGGTTATTATTCAATGATTCTTAAGAACTATAGCAAGTATATTGTGGGATGGCCATGGAAAATTACTGTTTCTGACTTGCTGAATAATTGACTTACAGACATTTCTGAAGAATGAAGCCCTTACTTCATTCTGGGAGAAGAGAAGGTTGAGGAGAAATGTAATTGATTATGTGAAATAATGAAGGGTCTGGATAGATTTGATAGTGAAGGACTCTTCACATTGGTGGAAGAGTAAAAGATATATAATGGATATACAATGTAGGGGAAGAGTACTAAGAACAACATAATGAAAAATGATTCTAACTTCCATACCAGGAGCAGCGGTAGAGTTGCTGCCTTACAGTGCCAGAGACCCGGGTTAGATCCTGACTACGGGTGCTTATCTAAACAGAGTTTCTACGTTCTCCCTGTGACCTGCGTGGGTTTTCTCCGGGATCTCCAGTTTCTTCCCACACTCCAAAGACATACAGGTTCATAGGTTATTTGGCTTCGGTAAAAATGGTAAATTGGCCCTAGTGTGTTGGATAGTGTACAAGAATCGCTGGTCGGCATGGGGTGAAGGGCCTGTTTCCAAGCTGTATCTCTAAAAGTCTAAAAATGTCTCAGCCTGCACAACCACCCCTGCCTTTTGGACATCCCTTGGCAGTTCTTCTGATGGGCATCATTTCATTCTAAACTAAACTAAACTGCTGGCATGTTGTCCAAATCTGGAACATACGGATGCAGAATTGGTGGAGACATGTTTCACTGAAGTCTTTGAGGGAACTGGATAAACATATTCTGGAAGCAAGTTTCTAAGGTTGCAGAGAGAATTCCAGTAGGTGGAACTAATGAAAAATAGAAACAAAAAATGCAGTAGACCATTCGGCCCTTCATGCCAGCACCTTAATTCAATATGATCATGGCTGATCATCTAAAATCATTACCACATTCCTGCTTGTTCCCTACATCCCTTGATTCCTTTAGTCCTATGAGCTAAATCTGATTCCCTCTGGAGTTACAGATTGGTTGGCACTGTTTGATGTTGTGGGAATTACAGAGACATGGCTGCAAGAGTATCAAAGCTGGGAACTGGATATTCAGGGTTATACGTCCTATCGAAAAGCCAGACAGGTGGAGTAGCTCTGTTAGTAAGGAATGAAATTCAGTACTATGCGAGGGGTGACATAGAATCAGGTGTAGAGTTATTGTGGATATAACTGCAAAATTGTAAGGGCAAAAATACCCTAATGGGAGTTATTTACAGCCCCCCCAAACAGTAGCCTTGATATAGGGTGCAAGTTGCATCAGGAGTTAAAAGTGGCATGTAACAAAGGTAATGGCTACGGTGGTTATCGGAGAGATTTCAATATGCAGGTAGACTGGGAAAATCAGGTTGATACTGGACCCCAAGAAAGGGATTTTGTAGAGTGCCTCTGAGATGGATTCTTACACCAGCTTACACCGGAGCCTACCAGGGAGAAGGCAATTCTGGATTAGTGTTGTGCAATCAACTGGATTTGATAAGGGAACTCAAGGTTACGGAACCATTAGGAGATAGTGACTATAATATGATAAGTTTTAATCTGCAATTTGAGAGGGAGAAGATAAAATCAGAAATGTCAGCATTGCAGTTGAACAAAGGGGACTACGGAGGCATGAGGGAGGAGCTGGCCAAAGTTGACTGGAAAGGGTCCCTAGCAAGGATGACGGAGGAACAGCAATGGCGGGAATTTCTGGGAATAATCCAGAAGGTGCAGGATCATTTCATTCCAACAAGGGGGAAAGATTCTAAGGGGAGTAAGAGGCAACCGTGGCTGACAAGGGAAGTCAAGGACAGGAGAAAACTAAAAGAGAAGACGTATAACATAGCAAAGATGAGCGGGAAACCAGAAGATTGGGTAACTTTTAAAGAGCAACAGATGTTAACTAAAAAGGCAATACCGGGAGAAAAGATGAAGTACGAATGTAAGCTAGCCAAGAATATAAAGGAGCATAGTAAAAGCTTCTTTAGGTATGTGAAAAGGAAAAGATTAGTTAAGCCAAATGTGGGTCCCTTGAAGACAGAAACAGGTGAATTTATTATGGGGAAGAAGAAAATGGCAGATGAGTTGTACAGGCACTTTGGTTCTGTCTTCACTAAGGAAGACACAAACAATCTCCCAGATGTACTAGGGGACAGAGGGTCTAGGGTGACAGGAACTGAAGGAAATTCACATTAGTCAGGAAATGGTGTTGGGTAGACTGATGGGATTGAAGGCTGATTATTCCGCAGGGCCTGATGGTCTGCATCCCAGGGTACTCAAGGAGGTGGCTCTAGAAATTGTGGACGCATTGGTGATCATTTTCCAATGTTCTATAGATTCTGGATGAGTTCCTGTGCATTGGAGAGTAGCTAATGAAATCCCACATTTTAAGAAAGGAGGGAGAGAGAAAACAGGGAATTATACGCCAGTTAGCCTGACATTCATTGGTGGTGGGGAAGATGATGGAGTCAATTATTAAAGATGTATTAACAGCACATTTGGATAGCAGTAACAGGATCGGTCCAAGTCAGCATTGATTTACGAAGGGGAAAGCCTGCTTCACTAATCTTCTGGAATTATTTAAGGATGTAACAAGTAAAATGGATAAGAGGGAGCCAGTGGATGTAGTGTATCTGGTTTTCAGAAAGTCTTTGATAAGGTCCCACACAGGAATTTAGTGGGCAGAATTAGAGCACATGGGGGTTGGGTATTGACATGGATAGAAAATTAGTTGGCAGACAGGAAACAAAGTGTAGGAATTAACAGATCCCTTTCAGAATGACAGGGTGTGACTAGTGGGGTGCCGCAAGGCTGGGTCCATAACTATTTACAATATATATTAATGATTTAGATGAAGGAATTAAAAGTAACATTAGCAAATTTGCAAATGACACAAAGCTGGGTGGCAGTGTGAACTGTGAAGAGGATGCTTTAAGGATGCAGGGTGACTTGGATAGGTTGGGTGAGTGGGCAGATGCATTTTAATGTGGATAAATGTGAGGTTTCCATTTTGGTGGCAAGAACAAGGCGGCAGATTATTATCTGAATGGCTTCACATTAGGAAAAGGGGAGGTGCAACGATACCTGGGTGTCCTAGTACATCAGTCACTGAAAGTAAGCATGCAGCTACCGCAGGCAGTGAAGAAAATTATCTGCCTTAGAAGGCAGTGGAGGCCGATACACTGGATGCATTCAAAACAGAATTAGATAAAGCTCTTAGGGCTAATGGAATCAAGGGATATGGGGAGAAGGGAGGAACGGGACACTGATTGTGGATGATCAGCCATGATCACATTCAATGGCGGAGCTTGCTCGAAGGGCTGAATGGCCTACTCCTGCGCCTATTTTCTATCTATCTACTGTATGTTTGTTTCCATGAAAACATCCAGCGAATTGGCCTCCACTGGCTTCTGTGGCAGAGAATGCCATAGATTCACAACTCTCTGGGTGATAAAGTTTTTCCTCATCTCAGTCCTAAATGGCCTACCCCTTATTCTTAAACTCTGATGCCTCGTTCTGGATTCCCCCAACATCGGGAAATATTTCTCTGCATCTAGCCTGTCCAATCCTCTAAGAAATGTATATGTTTGTATAAGATCCATTCTCATCCTTCTAAATTCCAGTGAATAGAAGCCCAGTCGACCAATTCTTTCATCATATCTCAGTTCCGCCATCCTGGGGAATTAACCTGGTGAACCTACGCTGCACTCCCTCAATAGCAATAATGTTCTTCCTCAAATTAGGAGACGAAAATTGCACACAATACTCCAGGTGCGGTCTCACCAGGACCCTGCACAACTGCAGCAGGACCTCCTTGCCCCTAAACTCAAATCCTCTCGCAAAGATGACCAACATGCCATTAACTTCCTTCACTGCCTGCTGTACCAGCATGCTTACTTTCAGTGACTGATGTACAAGCATACCCAAGTCTCTTCCTAATCTGACACCATTCAGATAATAAATTGCCTTCCTGTTCTTGCCACCAAAGTGGATAACTTCACATTTATCCTCATTATACTACATCTGCCATGCATCTGCCCACTCATCCAACCTACCCAACTTACCCTGCAGCCTCATAACGTCTTCCTCGCAGCTCACACTGCCATGCAGCTTTGTGTCATCCACAAACTTGGAGATGTTACATTTAATTCCCACATCTAAATCGTTAATATATATTGTAAATAACTGGGGTCCCAGCACCGAGCCTTGCGGCACCCCACAAGTCACTGCCTGCCATTCTGAAAAGGACCTGGTAATTCCTACTTTACTTCCTGTCTGCCAAGCAGTTCTCTATCCATATCAATATCCTACTCCCAATACCACGGCCTCTAATTTTGCACACTAGTCTTTTGTGTGGGAACATGCCAAAGATGCACGATATCCACTGGCTCTCCCTTATCCAATCTACTTGTTACATCCTCAAAAAAGTATGTGCAAGTAGATAATGGTTTGTCTGGCATCATGTATGGCATACACATTGTGGGCTGAAATGCCAGTTCTTGTGCTGTCTGTTCTATGTATCTTGCCCTGTCCCCTTCCATCTACATCCCTCCCTTTTACTTTGCATTTCACCCATCCTCTCTTCTTATCTGACACATGTTTGTTGCCTTTTTATCTCCAGCCTGTATCACTTATTCCACTACCAATAAAACCCCCGCCCAAACTGTATCCACCTATCACTCGCCAGGCTTTGTCCCACCCACAACCCCATCTCAGCTTTCTCCCTGCTATTACTATCAGTATGAAGAAGGGTCCCGACCCGAAATGTCGCCTGTCCATTCCATCTACAGATGCCGCTGAGTTCCTCCACCACCCTGTGTTTTGCTCAAGATTTCAGCATCTGCATTTCCGTGTGTCTCCTGTCTTTGTTCTGGATTTCCAGCCCCTAAAGTTTTTTGCTCCAATGAATCCAAGTATTCATTCACTTTGCCTGCCATCCGTATCCAACAATGCAAAGGACTACAGGTGGAATGGGTTGCATTACAGAATATATAATTGTCAGCCAAATATGGACAATAATGCACTTACCGGCCAAGAATATTTTTAATATCCTGAAAGAGAGAAGATTGTTTTAGTTTTACTTTTTAATTGTAGAGATACAGCAGAGAAACAGGCCCTTCGACCCACTGAGCCCACACCGACCAGCGATCCCCGCACATTGACACTATCCTGCACATACTGGTGACCAATTACATTTAAACCATGCCAATTATCCACAAAATTGTGCGGCTTTGGAGTGTGTGCGGAAACCGAAGATCTCTGAGAAAACCCACGGAGGTCACGGGGAAAACGTACAAACTCTGTACAGACAGTACGCGTCGTCAGGATCAAACCCGGGTCCCTGGTGCTGTGAGGCAGCAACTTTATCGCTGAACCACCAATAAAAGGGTGGGCCTTTTATTACAATATTTCATTACATAGATCTGTCAGAAACTTAGACAATGGTAAAAATGCATTTCCAATATTATTGTGTAAAAACTGCAATTTGACTTTACAATGTCACAAGATTTGGACACAGAATAGTTTCAATACCGAACTCATAGTTCGAAATTCTCGGTGGAGGGCATGTCGATAAAATAGCAGCATTTAAGTGGCTTTTAGATAGGCACATGTATATGCAGGGCATGGAGGGATATGGATCATGTGCAGGCTGAAGAGATTAGTTTAACTTGGAATCATATTCAGCTGTGAGATTGTGGGTTGAAAGGTCGGTTCCTGTGCAATGTTCCAAGTTCTATGGTCTATTAACAGGAAAACTGTTAAAATTGAAGCTCACAGACCTATGAGGAAATGATTCTTTGGTGCAATAAACCTCTATTATTTCACGGTGTGACTATTTGGAAGTCCTGATGCATCCAATTTGCCACATCACTTGTTGATTTCCCTGTTCCTTTTAACACACCAGGGTCTTAGTCGCCACTGATAGACACAAAATGCTGGAGTATCTCAGTGGGACAGGCTGCATTTCTGGAGAGAAGGAATGGGTGACATTTCGTGTTGAGACCCTTCTTCAGATTGAGAGTCAGGGGAGAGGGAGATACAGAGATAAGAAAGTATAAGGTGTGAGAACGAGACATCAAAGAGGGTGGAGATGAAAGAAAATGTAGAATAGATCATTGTTAGCGAGGAGAAGGTAACAACAAAGCAATCAGAGATAAAATGTAATCAGGGACAGTCAGACTGGTTGGAGTACTGGGAAGGGGGAGGGATGGAGAGAGAGGGAAAGCAAGGGTTACTTGAAGTTAGAGAAGTTAAACTATCTCCGGTTTAAACTAGCATCTGCAGTTCCTTCCAACTCTTAGTTGCCATTGTTCCTTCAGCATTCTGGTGCTAAAGTTCCACACTCACAGAGCAGCACAGCACAATACTGGAGCAGGCCCTTTGGCCCACAATGTCTGTTCCAAACACAATGCCAAGATAAACTAATCTCATCTGCCTGCACGTGACCATGACGTGCCTGTCTAAAAGCCCATAAACACCAGTATTGGACCTGCACCCACCACCATCACCCCTGGCCCTGCATTCCAGGCACCAACCACCCCTCGCCTGCCCCACACATCTCCATTATATTTTGTCTCCTCACCATCACGCTATGCCCACTGATCTTTCATATTTCCACCATGAGAAAGGGTTCTGACTGTCTACCCGGTGGCTCTCTTAATTTGATCTACTTCCATCAGTCCAGAGAAAACACCGACAGTCCAGAGAAAACTATCCAAGTTTGTCCATCCTCTTCTGATACTAATTCCCTGTAATCCAGGCATCATTCTGGTCAACATCTAGTGCATTCTCTCCAATGCCTCTACAGACTTCTTATATTGGGGTGTCCAGAACTGCACACAATACTTCAAATGAGGTCTAACCAAAGTGCTAAAAATCTGCATTGTGTCTTCCTGACACTTATACTCAATGCCCAACTAGTCTTTTCCTTTTCACTGGCTTGCAGAACTTGAGTCTAACATGATTCTGTGTGCTGATTCTGTCTATAAGCTTGTGATGGTGCAAGAGGCAAGATTTTCACTGCATCTGTCCCTCACTGTATTCATATGACAATAAGCTCAACTTGACTTAACCAGTTCTCCCTTAAAACTCACCTGGGCCCCACTCCCCATGCTTCCTTGAAACTTGCCTCGTTCTGCTTCCAGTGCTCTGTTTAAATGTACCTGGTTAACTGGAATGGAACTGGAAAAATCTGGAGTAACTCAGCGGGCCAGGCAGCATCTCTGGAAGAAAGGAATAGGTTTTGGGTCGAGACCCTTCTTCAGACTGAGAGTCAGGGGAAACGGAAATGAGAGATATAGAAGGTACATAGAAGAAATGAATGAAAGATATGCAAAAAGAAACGATGATCAAGGAAAGGTGTGGCCCACAATGGTCCATTGTTGCCTGTGGGGTAGGTGATAACGAGTTAACTGGAATGTTTATTGTTATTCTGCATATCATCTGTAAACACTGATTTAAAACAGTGCAAAACACAAAGTGCCTGAGGAATTCATCAGATCATGCAGCATCTGTCGAGGGGGAAAGGAAACATGATGAATTGGGTCAGAACCTCCTCTAGAGTGATTCAGACCTCATTAGTGTACATAGTGCTGTTATAACTCAGCAGGTGAAGCAGCATGTTTGATGGTGCTGTTATAACAGCAGGTGAAGCAGCATGTTCAATGGTGCTGTTATAACAGCAGGTGAAGCAGCATGTTTGATGGTGCTGTTATAACAGCAGGTGAAGCAGCATGTTTGATGGTGCTGTTATAACAGCAGGTGAAGCAGCATGTTTGATGGTGCTGTTATAACAGCAGGTCCAGCAGCATGTTTGATGGTGCTGTTATAACAGCAGGTGAAGCAGCATGTTTGATGGTGCTGTTATAACACCAGGTGAAGCAGCATGTTTGATGGTGCTGTTATAACAGCAGGTGAAGCAGCATGTTCAATGGTGCTGTTATAACTCAGCAGGTGAAGCAGCATGTTTGATGGTGCTGTTATAACAGCAGGTGAAGCAGCATGTTCAATGGTGCTTGATCTGCTGAGCTATTCAAGAACTTTGTATCCTCTTGTGGAAACCAGCATCAGCAATTTCTTGTTTCTCCATTAATTAAGTGTGTTGGAGTATTAATGAATATGATCCAAGAGTCTGGAAAAGCTGCGATATTGGTTTAGAGTTTAGAGATACAGCCCGGAAACAGGCCCTTCTGACCACTGGGTCTGTGCCGACCAGCGATCCTCGCACATTAACACTCTCCCACACACACTTGGGACAATTTACATCTCTACGAAGCCAATTAACCTACAAACCTGCACGTCTTTGGAGTGTGGGAGGAAACCAAAGTTCTCGGAGAACATCCATGCGGTCACAGGGAGAATGTACAAACTCCATACAGCCAGCACCCGTGGTCGGGATCGAACCTGGGTCTCTGGCGCTGTAAGTGCTGTAAGGCAACTATACCGCTGTGCCACCGTACCACCCATTCTGGAACTGATGCTGCCAAAGTTCTGAATGTGGACTGATGGAGTTCTCTACTGTACATTGGGTTTTAGAATCTGAATGGTAATGGCATCATGTTTCCCATGTAAACAATAGACAATACCTGCATAAACTCTGCATCTTCCAGACTCAGTTTTTCTTGCATGTCCAAGATTGCTTTCTTAAGTGATGCATGCTGTTCGGAGATTTTCTTTAGATTTTCATCTTTTTGTTGCAATATGGCATTTTCCTTTTGCTCCAGTATTGTTTTCAGCTTTTTCTCTTCCTGGTGCAGAAACTGGTGCAGTTCTTCGAACTTAGATTCAATGTTCTTCTGCAGAGCCGCAGATTCTTTCTGATGGAATAAACAACAGGTGGATTTACCCAGTGCAAGGTGAGAAGTTCATGGGTCGTGGAGCACAGAACAGGAAACAGTACAGCACAGGAACAGGCTCTTTGTTCCACCATGCCACAGCTGAACATTATGCTAGGTTATAACTGAAAACACACACCTCCAGATTCAGGGACAGTTTCATCCAGCTGTTTCCACGCAACTGAACCATCCTCTCACGAACTAGAGACCGGTTCTGACCAACCATCTACCTCATTGGAGACCTTTGAACTATCTTTAATCAGACTTTACCTTTCTTTTTATTTTAGAGATACAGTGTTGAAACTGGGCCTTTGGCCCACCAAGTCTGTGGTGACCAGTGATCACCCATTCACTAGTTCTATCCTACACACCGGGGACAAATTACAGAGGCCATTTAACCCATAAACCTGCACATCTTTGGAATGTGGGAGGAAACATCTTTAAGGTGAGAGGAGCAAGTTTAAGGGAGATGTGCAGTGCAAGTATTTTTATTTACACAAAGGGTGGTGAGTGCTTGGAATGTGCTGTTGTAAGGTGGGGGGGGGGTGGAGGGGGGTGGTTGAGGCAGATACATTAGAATCATTTTAGAGGCTTTTGGACAGGCAAGTGAATGGTGGGATATGGACAATGTGCAGGCAGATAAGAGTTGGTCCTGTCATTATGTTTGGCAGATATTGTGGGCCAAAGGGCTTGTCCCATGTTCTGGGATGGTGATGGTTTGACACTGTGGTGCAGATTCAATCTCCTTGTTTACAGTAGGCTGTGTTGAATAGGTTCATTAACTTGACATCATTAAAAGGAGTTGTATTATATGGGAAGTGAATAAGGTTCTGAGTGGAGTTGTTGACAGGATATGTTGCAGGAAGGAACTGCAGATGCTAGTTTAAACTGAAGATAGACACAAAACATATTTCATTATCTCTGTATCACCCTCTCCCCTGATTCAGTCTGAAGAAGGGTCAAGACCCAAAACGTCACCTATTCCTTCAGACAGAGATGCTGCCTGTCCCACTGTTACTCCAGCATTTTGTGTCTGTCTTGTTGACAGGATACTTTCTCTGGTTGAGTCAATCTAGAACAGGATAGATTCAGCCAACAGCTTTACCTACTGAAGGAGGGAATGAAGAAAGAAATCTGAGGAATGAGCCTGAAGAAATGTCCTGATCCAAAATGTTACCTATTCATTTCGTCCGCTGATGCTGCCTGATTCCCTGAGCTCCTCCAGCACTTTATGTTTTGTCCAAGATTCCAGCATATGCAGTTCCTTTTATCTCCAAGGGAAAGGGAATGATTTTTGTTTGCTCAAAGGTTTGTGAGCCTCTGGAACTCTTCAGACTGGAGAGATGTCATAGATGAATTGATGTAATAGGTACGGTAGCGCAGCGGTAGAGTTGCTGCTTTACAGCGAATGCAGTGCCGGAGACTCAGGTTCGATCCTGACTACGGGTGCTGCACTGTAAGGAGTTTGTACGTTCTCCCCGTGACCTGCGTGGGTTTTCTCCGAGATCTTCGGTTTCCTCCCACACTCCAAAGACGTACAGGTATGTAGGTTAATTGACTGGGTAAAAATGTTTTTTTTAAAATTGTCCCTAGTGGGTGTAGGATAGTGTTAATGTACGGGGATCACTGGGCGGCACGGACTTGGTGGGCCGAAAAGGCCTGTTTCCGCGCTGTATATATATGATATGATGATATGATAATAGAGAGAAGTCAAAAGTTATGACTAGAAAGGTGGACAGGCTTGATGGAGCACATGGAGATACAAGGAAGTGCAGATACTGGAATCTTGAGCAAAATACAAAGTGCTGTCGGAAATATACATCGTGTAAGATTTGAGAAGTTTTCCCTCATTCTGAAAGCAACACAAAACCAAAGAGCTGCAGTTTGGACATTTTAAACGGGAGACTGGGGCTGATAGCGGAGAAAGGCTGCGGTCGGTTTTTTCCAAGGGATGTCACAATCTGTGGGTCCTAAGATGGCCGCAGGACCTCGTGACCAGCCACAAAAGCAAAAACCTTACAGCCCAGTCTCTAGGTTTCTGCAAAGCCACGGCCAGAACAATGGATGGGTATTGGCCATGCAGAAGCTTGCGAAACCAGGTCGAAGTCCAGACACTGGGGCACTGACATCAGCATACTCACAATGCCCCAAGCCGACCTACACAGTTAATCTCGTTAAGGGGGCACAATAGCCCATAGAAAACTACCTGGTAGGTGATGGGAAACCAGTTAAACCCATCACCTTGCAACGAAATACCAATTAACACCGTCTGGCCATCCCCGGTATCCCCGGACATAAGCGCAGATCAGAGAGAAAACTCATACATATCTTTTTAAACAAAGAGATTCCAAGATCTGGCGGGAGATAGGACGGGTCAGAAATAGTATAACTGGCCACGACTTTTGGGTTTTAAACGGAAGAAGAAAACCTGCAAGGAACGCAAGCAGGCAAGAAAACGAATGCAGGAGGAAGAAACGACAGGCAAGAAGAACGGATGCAAGAGAGAGGAATAGGCACGCAACACGAGGAGAAATACTGCAAAACCAACAGCCAGTAACCCCAGTAATAGCCCCATGGTGAGCATGTACTCCAAATCCTGCATATCCTGGACATAGTTTAGTGTAGAGGGGAGGGTGGTTTGAATAAACTTTGGGTGTGTAAAGAAATATGTGTTGGTCAATTTTGCGATGTGTCGTACGTTCCCCATCTTACAGTCGTGTAGATGTCTTGTAGAACTGTGTGTTTAAGAATTCAGCGAAAAAGGTATTCGTGTATACGTCTTGTGGAACTGTGCGTTTTGTGATTCATAAGTCCAAGGTATTCATGTGATTCAATATGTGTTTAATAGATATGTCGTATAGCAATATATAAGTATTCATGGACAATAGTCCCAAGCGCTAAATAAAAGCCTTTTTCATTTAAACCCTGGTTTTCAAATCTGGTCTGGTGGAATTTTTCTGCACTATAAACGCTCCTGCATCTAAGTCCAGTGTCTAGAACCGTAGGGGGTGAGTGGGTCGAACCACTCACGGGGAACCAGTGTGCACGGCCTGGTCAAGGGATCAGGGCAAGGCACGGGGACCTTAGGTCGGGCGAAAGATCGGCGCAGAAACCCCTTACAATCGCATGGGATCAAAGGAAAGAAAGCTGAATGGATAGAAAACTGGCTTCATGGAAGGAAGGAGAGGATGATGGTGGAAGGTTCTTTTCGGACTGGAGGCCTGTGACTAATGGTGTGCCATGGGGTTCGGTGGTGGTCCCATTGCTGTTTGTCATTTATAGCAAAGATGTGGATGAGAACATACATGCAGAGGGGAAAGATTTAATAGGAACCCGAGGGGTTACTTTTTTATTCACAAAAAGCTGGAGTAACTCAGCAGGTTACTTTTTTACACAACGGGTGATAGGTGTATGGAACGAGTTGCCTGAGGAAGTAGCTGAGGCAGGTACCCTTGCAACGTTTAAGAAACATTTAGACAGGTACACGGATCAGGTAGGTTTAGAAGGATATGGGCCAAACACAGGCTGGTGAGACTAGTGTAGATGGGACATGTTGTCCCGTGTGGGCAAGTTGGGCTGAAGGGCCTGTTTCCACGCTATATGACTCTATGAACTGATCGGTTCAGGAGCATCTGTGAAAGGAATGGACAAACAGACCAAAACATTGCTTATCCATTCCCTGCAGAGATGCTGCCTGACCTCACCCACTGCATTACTCCTTCACTTTGTGTTTTGATGGACCACTTGTCTGATTCCTGCTCCCTTCCCTACGCTTCTCATGCTGTGTAGTTGGAGAAAACATCGGGCCTTTCAATGAAGGCACAAGAAACTCAGGATGCTGGAACCATGAGCAAATGATCATTGTGATCTTTGGCCTGGAATCGGAGGAAACAAAATATTACAACAGATCAAATATATAATGGAGTGAAAGGCACGGAAATTAAATATTTACCTGGTGCTAGATTGAGTCAATATCTCACATGCATGACATTGGACCGCCACACTAGTTTTTACATTAACTGTTTTGTTTCCCATCTCAACTGTGCTTTGATGTGGGACCTTTAAACGGCCCTTCGTACCTTCAGTTTATTTACATCTTCTTCTTCTTCATCCTGACTTTCACAGCAATCAAGCATTTGTTCACTGAGGGACTCGATTTCTTTCCGTAGCATTCCCTGGAACAGAGAAACGCGCAAAAAAAAGTCACATAGGTCTCCTGAAAAAGACGACATTTTTAAAGTCTGTTGTCAATGATCTGGAAGATCAACCCCAATTATAGTCTGGCTCAGCTGGTAGAGCAGCCTCACAGCTCCAGCCATCTAGTTTCAACCTGGTCCACCATGTTTGTCCATGAGGCGTTCTCCTTGTGTGGATTACACCCATTTGCTTGTAATTTTTTCCATGTTCCATAAAACAGGCAATCCGGCATGTTTCCAGTGACTCCAACCAATTTCTACGGATGCACCCTGGAAAGCATCGTACTAGAATGCATCACAGCTTGGTTTGGCACCTACTCTGCCCAAAACTGCAAGAAATTGCAGAGAGTTGCGATGTCGCCCAGTCCATCATTCAAACCAGCCTCCCCCTCATCGACTCCATCGACACCACACTTCCTCAGGAATGCAACAACATGATGAAGGACAACTTCCTCCCCAGTCATTCTCTCTTCTCGCCTGTTGCATCAGTCAGAAGATCCAAAATCTTGAAAGTGTGTATGACTTTCAGGAATACCTTCTCTCCTGCTATTATAAATCTATATAGAAATCATATATAAATCAGACTATTTATCAGACTCTTATAAGCTGTTGGTATGGTCCCGATCACCCAATCTATATTCTTGCAACGTTTGCATTTTTAGAACATCTGCACTTTCTCTCTAGTGTAGCACTATACTCAACACTGTTTATTGTTTTCTTTGCACGACCTGGTAGACCTGTCTATGGTTTGATTGGACTCATAAATGGTATGACTTGCTTGGATAGCGGGCTGAGCAAATGTTTTCACTGCATCTCTGTACACTTGAGAATACAAAACCAATACCAAAGGTAATTGTGTTCTGTTTGGTAGTTTAGGATGACACAGTAAATTGCCCCGAGCATACAGGTGAGCGATTGAATCTGGGTAAAATTGATGGGGAAAGTGGAAGGAATAGATTGCAGGGAAAATTATTGGGAAATAAGGTCGCTCTTTATGCTGGCATAGACAGTGGGCTGAAATAGCCTTCACCTATATCATCAGGATAAACAGAATTGGAATTTGGTAGTGGTATAGGTTCATTATTGTTATGTGTACTGAGATGCAGTGAAAAACTTTTGTTTGTATTCTATGCAAAGAAATCAGGTAATACTATACATGAATACAATCAAACAAGAAACAAGTACAGTAGTAAGAGCAAAGAGAAAATACCAGAGTGCAGAATATAGTCCCCAGCAATGGAGCATAACAGATCCATAGAAAAAGTCCAATGTCCGCAATGAGTTAAGTTGGAGAATTGGGACTGTACTCTAGCTTCAGATAGGATCTTTCAGAAGTATGGTAAATATGACCATAACATTCATAGCAAGAGGATTTGAGTATAGGAGCAGGGAGGTTCTGCTGCAGTTGTACAGGGCCTTGGTGAGACCGCACCTGGAGTATTGTGCACAGTTTTGGTCTCCTAATCTGAGGAAAGACATTCTAGCCTTAGAGGGAGTACAGAGAAGGTTCACCAGATTGATCCCTGAGATGGCAGGACTTTCATATGAAGAAAGACTGGATAGACTAAGCTTATACTCGCTGGAATTTAGAAGACTGAGGGGGGATCTTATTGAAACATATAAAATTCTTAAGGGGTTGGAGAGGCTAGATGCGGGGAGATTGTTCCCGATGTTCGGGAAGTCCAGAACCAGGGGTCATAGCTTAAGGATAAGGGGTAAATCTTTTAGGACCGAGATGAGAAAACATTTCTTCCCACAGAGAGTCTGTGAAATTCTCTGCCACAGAAGGTAGTTGAGGCCAGTTCATTGGCTATATTTAAGAGGGAGTTAGATGTGGCCCTTGTGGCTGAAGGGATCAGGGGGTACGGAGAGAAGGCAGGTACAGGTTACTGAGCTGGATGATCAGGCTCGAAGGGCCAAATGGCCTACTCCTGCACCTATTTTCTACGTTTCTATGACAGGGGAAGAAGCTATTCCCTAGTCTCGCTTTATGGACTTTCAAGCTTCTGGATCTTCCGCTTGATGGGAACGGGGAGAAGAGGGAATGACCATGGTGGGAAAGGTCCTAGAATTTGTTGGCTGTTCTCCCTTGGCAACGCAGATGGATTGTCATAGTCATAGAATCTTGCAGCGTGGAAACAGGCAGTTCGGCCCAATTTGCCCTCACCAGCACTAGTTGGACCTGCTTGCGTTTGGCCCATACCCCTCTAAACCTGTCCTATCCATGTACCTGTCTAAATGTTTCTTAAACGTTGCAATAGTATCTGGATCAACTACGTCCTCTGGCAGCTCATTTCATACACCTACCACCCACTGTGTGAAAAGGTTTCCCTGTTAAATATTTTCCCCCCACTTTAAACCTATGTCCTCTGGTTCTCGGTACTCCTACTCTGGTTAAGAGCCTCTGTGCATCTACCCGATCTATTCCTCTCATGATTTTGTACACCTCTATAAGATCACCCCTCATTCTCCTGCACTCTGAGGAAAAGAGTTTTCGCCTGCACAACCTCTCCCTGACGTTCCCTCGAGAACTGCCAACATCTTCATAAATCTCTGCACCCTTTCCAACAGTGTATGGTGGGGAATGTGGCCTGTGTGATGGCCTGGGTAGCATCCACAACTCTCTGCAATTTCTCGCTGCTTCAGGCAGAGCTATTCCCAAAACAAGTAGCGATGCATCCCAAGAGCCTGATTTCTTTAGTGTACCTGTAGAAGTTAGTAAGTGCCGGTGGAGGCATGCCGGATTCCTGAGGAAGCACAGGCATTGGGGTGCTTTTTGGCTGTAGCTGCAATGCATCTGGCCAAGGACAGAATTTCCATTCATAATTGGAGTAACAATTAAAAAATGGGTGAAGAGAGATGGAAGAGTTAATCTAAGAATGTCAGAAATTGGAACAGATTTTGATAACATGGCCCCCTGTGTCCTTCACCTGAGGACCACTCACTTCCCTTCCCCATTCTCATGGTCCTCGTCTCTCTTGAACATATTTAATGACCTTTACTCCACAACTCTCTGCAGTAAACTATTCCAAAGATTCACCATCCTCAGTGGAGAAGTTTCTCCTCTTCTCCATCTGAAATGAGGAACTGCTCGTTCTTGAATAACGACCCTGTTTTTAGATTCCCTCACAAGGGAAATCATCTTCTCAACATCTGTCTTGCAAATCCCCCTCATAACCTTCCATGTTTCAACAAGGTCACATCTCATTCTTCGAAGCAGCAATGAATACAGACCAAACCTACTCAACCATTACTCATAGGGCAAACACATAATGTGAGCAATCAAACAATATGCATTATCTGGGCTGCCTCCAATGCAAGTTATCTTCTCCTTGAAGGGCCTGTTTCCCTGCTGTATCTCTAAACAAAACTAAACTACACATGTTAAAATCTTGAGTAAAACACTGCTGGAGGAACTCCGCGGGTCAGGCAGCATCTGGGGAAAGAACTAACAGATGGATTTTCAGGTTGGGTCTGAAGAAGGGTTCATAATGTTGTCTCGATGGGTGGGTATTATGTATAAGGAGTGGTTGTTTTCCCCAGAATGCCAGCAGGTGAAGGGAGATCCCATAGACGTTTATAAAATTATCAAAGGCATAGGATAGGGTGGACAATCAGAACATTTTCACCACAAAAGGTAGGAAATGTCAAAGACTAGAGGCATAACTTTAGGTGAGAGGTGCAAACTTTAAAGGAGATGTGCATGGCAAATATGAAAGTGGCTTTTAGGAGACACACATTAATATATGGGGAATGACATGGATCATATGCAGGAAGAGATTTGTGGATGTAACCCTGTCCGTCACACAGACCACACTCCCCACCAACGACTCCATCTATACTTCAAGCTGCCTCGGAAGAACAGCCAAATTAATTAAGGACCTTTCCAAGCCTGGTCATTCCTTCTGCTCCCTGGTCCTGTCAAGCAGAAGATTCAGAAGCTTGCAAGAGAGCAACTTCAGAGTTAGAAACAGCTTCTTCCCCTCTTATTGCACTTCTGAATGGTCTTTTCAAAATCGAGGAAACAGACCTGATTTTCTATCCGACCTTATTGCAGGCAGTGGACGTTTTCTGTGGAACTGTTGCATTGTTCAGTTTAATTTAGTTTAGTGATACAGCGCGGAAACAGGCCCTTCGGCCCATCAAGTCCGCACTGACCAGCGATCCCTGTACATCAGCACTATCCTACACACGAGGGACAATTTACAATTTTTACTGAAGCCAAACTAACCAACAAACCTGTACATCTTTGGCTTGTGGGAGAATGTACAAACTCATTACAGACAGCACCCATAGTCAGGATTGAATCAGGGTCTCTGGCGCTGTAAGGAAGCAACTCTACCGGTGTGCCACCATGCCACCCCTGATTGTAAAGCTGAGAAATGATATTCTGCACTCTGGTATCTTTCTCTTTGCTTTGGATTTTTCGCTTGTGTTTGGCTTGATTCTATTCTTTTATAATATTATCTGATTTGATCAGATAAGCATGCAAACAAAAGCTTCTCACCGTACCTTGGTACGTGTGTCAATAATAAACCTAAACCAGAGAAGATTAGTTATACAGCGTCATGTTCAGCATAGATATTGTGGGTCAAAATGCTTGTTCCTGTGCTCTATTTTTCTATGTTCTATGAAACTGTGAGGGTCAGTTCTTGCCCTGCACTTTTCTATCTATATACTAAAACTCTCGTTTGTTTGTTTGTTTGTTCCTGAGCTACAGCCAAAACAGGAAACAATAGTGCGACAATTTTAGGTCCACCTTACTCACCGTCGTCCCTTTGGTGCTAATGGAAGAAGTTTAATTTAAATCGGTGTTATATTTTTAAAGTTATTCACATTTTAAAGTTTAAATCTATCTCCTAGGGAGAGAGGGGGGGAGGTGGAGGGAGGGTGGGGGAGGATAAAGGGGTTGAAGAGGATGGATTGGAGGGAGGGGAAGGGGAGGGGGAAGGGGGAGGCGGGAAGAGGGAAGGGGGAGGCGGGAAGAGGGAGGAGAATGTGCTGCACCAATGCAGGAGAGGTTTGGGGCTAACGGGTCCACTTGGTCTAGTATTCTATAACACTGTGGGCTGAAGGGCCTGCTCTAGTGCTGCACCGTTCTATGTCCAACGACACTGTGGGCTGAAGGGCCTGCTCGAGTGCTGAGCCGTTCTATGTCCAACGACACTGTGGACTGAAAGGTCTGCTCCTGTGCTGTACTTTCCTATAATAAGACACAAAGTGCTGGAGTAACTCAGCGTGTCAGACAGCATCTCTGGAGAACATGGATAGGAGACTGAATCAGGAACATTGCAGTAGATTAGGTTAGGGGAGGTGTGTGTGAACCTCTCTCTCGCTTGGAAAGTCTGTTTGGGTCCCTGGAAGGTGACCTTTCTATATTCTGTAACATAGTGGGCTGCAGGGCCTATTTCTGTGCTATATTTTCCTACATTCTATGACACTGTGGGTGAAGTGCCAATTCCTCTGCCACACCTTTCGATGTTCTGTGATACAGTGGGCCACACGGCCTGATTCTGTGCTGTATATTTCTGTTACATAACACTGTGGGCCGAAGGGCCTGTTCCTGCGCTGTTGTGTATTCTATGACACTCTGGGCCGAAGCACTGTTTTATCAGAGATAGACACAAAATGCTGGAGTAACTCAGCGGGACAGGCAGCATCTCTGGAGAGAAGGAATGGTTGACTTTTCGGGTCGAGACGAATCGAAATGTTACTCATTCCTTCTCTCTAGAGAGATTGACTGTGTCGCTGAGTTACTCCAGCATTTGTGTCTATCGTTGGTTTAAACCAGTATCTGCAGTTCCTTACAACACTCTACTTTTCTAATTTCTATGATATGACGGGCTTGTTTCTGTGCTGCACTTTACTACAGTCTATGGCACTGTGGGCCGACAAGCCTGTTCCTGTGCTATACCTTTCTATGACATTGTGGGCCGAAGGGCTTGTTCCTGCCCGATACCTTTCTACAGTCTATGGCACTGTGGGCTGAAGGGCCTGTTCCTGCCCGATACCTTTCTACAGTCTATGACACTGTGGGCTGAAGGGCCTGTTCCTGTGCTATACATTTCTATGACACTGTGGGCTGAAGGGCCTGTTCCTGCACTATACCTTTCTACAGTCTATGGCACTGTGGGCCGAAGGGCCTGTTCCTGTGCTATACCTTTCTATGACACTGTGGGCTGAAGGGCCTGTTCCTGTGCTATACCTTTCTACAGTCTATGACACTGTGGGCCGAAGGGCCTGTACCTGTGCTATACTTTTCTATGACACTGTGGGCTGAAGGGCCTGTTCTTGTGCTACACTTTTCTACAGTCTATGACACTGTGGGCTGAAGGGCCTGTTCCTGCGCTATACCTTTCTACGGTCTATGACACTGTGGGCCGACAAGCTTGTTCCTGCGCTATACCTTTCTACAGTCTATGACACTGTGGGCCGACAGGCAGGGCCGTCTTAACGCATGGGCCTGATGGGCACTTGCCCGGGGGCCCACGAGCATAGGGGCCCCATGCTGATCTGTGTATGTTAAGTGACTTGCAATAAATAAATACTACTTTAAAAATGTAGATTCAATAAGTGCTTTTTTTGCAACATTTTCGGTCCCTAAGTGCTTCTCACAGCGATCTGTAAGTGCTTTTCGCAACAATATAGCACCCTAAGTCCATCGCTAAGTGTTTTCGGTAAGTGCTTTTCGCCGGCACGACAGGGGGGGGGGGGGGCTGGTAGGGAAAGGGGGGTGGGGGAGAGTAACGGTAGGGGCCCCAGTACACTGCTTTGCCCGGGGGCCCATAATGCTATAAAAACGGCCTTGCCGACAGGCTTGTTCCTGCGCTATTCTTTTCTACAGTCTATGACACTGTGGGCTGAAGGGCCTGTTTAGGAGCAGGGAGGTTCTTCTGCAGTTGTACAGGGCCTTGGTGAGACCGCACCTAGAGTATTGTGTGCAGTTTTGGTCTCCTAACCTGAGGAAAGACGTTCTTGCCTTAGAGGGAGTACAGAGAAGGTTCACCAGATTGATCCCTGGGATGGCGGGACTTACATATGAGGAAAGACTAGATAGACTGGGCTTGTACTCGCTGGAATTTAGAAGACTGAGGGGGGATCTTATAGAAACATATAAAATTCTTAAGGGGTTGGAGAGGCTCGATGCGGGAAGATTGTTCCCGATGTTGGGGGAGTCCAGAACCAGGGGTCACAGCTTAAGGATAAGGGGGAAGTCTTTTAGGACCGAGATGAGAAAACATTTCTTCACACAGAGAGTGGTGAGTCTGTGGAATTCTCTGCCACGGAAGGTAGTTGAGGCCGGTTCATTGGCTATATTTAAGAGGGAGTTAGATGTGGCCCTTTTTGCTAAAGGGATCGGGGGTATGGAGAGAAGGCAGGTACAGGATACTGAGCTGGATGATCAGCCATGATCATATTGAATGGCGGTGCAGGCTCGAAGGGCTGAATGGCCTACTCCTGCACCTATTTTCTATGTTTCTATGTTTCTATGTTCCTGTGCTGTACTACACTCTGTGTCGGAAGGAACTGCAGATGCTGGTTTAAACCGTAGACACAAAAAGCTGTAGTAACTCAGCGGGACAGGCAGCATCTCTGGAGAACATGGATAGGAGACCGAATCAGGAACATCGCAGTAGGTTAGGTTAGAAAGGATGCATGTGAACCTCTCTTTCGCTTGGAAAGCCTGGTAGGAGGTGACATTTCTATATTCTATGACATAGTGGGCAGTAGGGCCTATCTCTGTGCTATATTTTTCTACATTCTATGACACTGTGGGCTGAAGTACCAATTCCTCTGCCGTACGTTTCGATGTTCAATAACACAATGGGCAGAAGGGCCTGTTCCTGTGCTGTATATTTCTATGTTCTATGATGCTGTGGGCTGAAGGGGCTGTTACTGCGCTGTACAGTTTTATGTTCTGTGACAGTGGGCCGAAAGGCTTGATTCTGTTCTGTACTTTTTTATGGCATTGTGGGCCGAAGGGCCTCTTTGTGTGCTGTACTGTTCTATGATCTATGACACTGTGAGCCGAAGGGCCTGTTCTGTTGCTGTCCTGTTCCATGTGCTATGACACTGTGGGCCGAATGGCCTGTTTCTGTGCTGTACTGTTCTATGTGCTGTGACAGTGGGCAGAAGGGCTTGTTCCTGTGCTGTACTGTTCTATGTACTCTGACAGTGGGCGGAAGGGCCTGTTTCTGTGCTGTACTTTTCTATGATCTGTGACACTGTGGGCCGAATGGCCTGTTTCTGTGCTGTACTGTTCTGTGTGCTGTGACAGTGGGCAGAAGTGCTTGTTCCTGTTCTGTACTTTTCTACATTCTTTGGCACTGTGGGCCGAAGGGTCTGTTTCTGTTCTGTACTGTTCTATTTGCTGTGACAGTGGGCCGAAGGGCCTGTTACTGTGCTGATCTGTGTTCTGCGTGGTGGGTGAGGAGATGGACAGAGAGGCCTGTTCCTGTCCTGTGGTGCTCTGTGTTCTGTGTGGTGAGTGAGGACTGGGTGAACAGAGAGGCCTGTTCCCGTCCTGTGACAGTTCACTGTGAGCGCGGTGTCCCACCTTATGGAGTTCAGCGGCCTCGCCAAGCGGGCTGGTGGAGTGGCCGTGGTGATGGCGGGACGTGGCACACACCACACAGATCGGCCTCTGGTCATCGCTGCAGTAAACCTTCAGCCTCTCGTCGTGCTCCTGGCAGCGGAGCTCCGTCTGAACCACCGCCTCGTCCACTCTGAGCTTCATTACATTCTCCACGATGTTGGACACGAACCGGTTGTGTCTGAGCGTCTTGTCGGGCAGCAGCGCCCGGCACTGCGGACAAGTGGCCGGCCCTCGCTCCGACTGCCAGTGCTGGACGATGCAGGTCCGGCAGAAATTGTGGCCGCAGTCTCTGGTTACAGGCTGGACAAAGAACTCCAAGCAGATGGGGCAAAGCGCCTCATCTTTCATGGACTGTAGCACGTCTATACTCGCCATTGCTGCTGCCCTCTCCGGGTCCCGGACACTTAGTTTCACTTTCGCGCTGCTGCAAAGTCGGCGATTTCCGGGTACGTTTCTTTGCACAAATCTGCAGATTTCAAAGACGAACACAACAACGCTGGAGTAACTCAGCGGGTCAGGCAGCCTCTTCCTCTTCTCCCGTGGTGTTACCCGACCCGCTGATTTACTCCAGCATTTTGTGTCGACCGTCGGTGTAAACCCGCATCTGCAGTTACTTCCTAAACATTTTGTCAACAGATTTCAAGATTCTGTTTTATTTTTTTGTCCCGAAGCGGAACAACGAGATTCTTACTTGGCAGCAGCGCAACAGATTATATAAACAGTACTCGCTAGACCCCATTGTACAGAACAAAGAGTTTCAATTCAAAATTGCCTGAATATAGTACAAAACAAAAACAACAAGGCCTGAAGTCCTGAGTGCAGCCACGGCAACGGGTAGATCAGATTTCTGTTTACATTCGTCGTGTCGTTCAATCGCCTCATGTTTGTTGGGAAGCAGCTTCTCCTGAACCTGGACGTTTGCAGTTTTCAGACGCATAATAAATAACTTCTTCCGATGGCAGGAGGGAAATAAGAGCGTAGCCAGGGTGGTGTGGGTGCTCGATGATGCTGGCTGCCTTTTTGAGACAGAATCACCTTCCATGGCAGGGAGGGGGACTGGCACTGGGTAGTGTCTGACACTTTTTGTAATCTCCTTCATTCCCGGGCGTTCGAGTTGCCGAACCAGGCCGTGATGCAACTGGTCAATATGCTCGCTACTGTACACGTGTAGACATTCAAGAGCATTTGTCCATATACCGAATCTCCAATATTTGGGAAAAAATCCCTGAAGGGGAAAAAAATAAACCACTTAAAATGTAGTGCGTGTGTTTGCTGGAGTCGAGGCAAGTTGGGGAGAATCAAATGAGATTCGTGTAAATGATTGGTACAGATTCAGTAAATCGCTGGAGGCACAAGCCTCAGGCTAATGTTTTGGGTCGGGATCTTTCTTCCGACTTATTACTGTAGTTGGGGGGGGGGGGGGGGCTGAAATAAGAGAGAGGTGGGGGCAGGACAAGGCCTGGCAAGTGATACAGGTGGATACAGGTGAGAGGGAGGGGGGGGGGTAGATTGGCAGATGGCTGGACAAAGGCAAGAGATGAAAAGTAGACAAAAGGGTGTCAGGGAAAATGAGTGAAATGTAAAGCCAGAGAGAGGGGTGTAGATGGAAGGGGAGAGGGGGAAAAGTGGGTCAGGATGGTGGAAGCAATGAATGCACACTGGAAGTGGGGTCACTGGAAATTGTGTGGGCATGGGGGGGGGGGGGGTGTGGGGGAAGGTTACTTAAAACTGGAGAATTTAATGTTCATATTGTTGTGTTTTAAGCTATCAAAATGGAATATGAGGAGCTACTCCAGTTTGCAAATTGCCCCACTCTGGCAATGGAGGAGGCACGAGACAGAAAGGTCAGTTTTGGATTGAAGACAGACACAAAATGCTGGAGTAACTCATCGGGTCAGGCGGCATCTCTGGAGAAAAGGATTAGGTGATGTTTCGGGTCGAGGTCAGGTTTGGAATGAGAAGGGGAGTTAAAATAGTTAGTAACTGGGAGATCCAGAAGGCTTTGATGGACCGAGTGCAAGTGTTCAATGAAGGAGTTGTATCATTGTGTGTGTGTAGGTGAATCTGTGTTTGCATTGTTCCATCCCTACCCAGTGCACATTAAGGCCTGACTCCCCTTGGGCCTCGAGAGATTCGGGGCAGATAGGCTGCTCGGCCCACTGAACTTTACAAAAGCCCAGCATGCAGATGAAAGCAGTGACATTTCCTTGAGATTTAAAGAGATTCAGCATGTCACCAAATACTCTGACGAACCTATACAAAACTCAAAATGCGGAGTAACTCAACAGGTCAGGCAACACCTATGGACGAAAGAGAGAGGTGGTGTTTTGGATCGGGACTCTTCATCATTCCCAACCCGAAGCATCATCCATCTATCCACTCGGTCTACAGATGCTGCCTGACCCACTAGACTACTCCAGCACTGTGTGTTTTTCTCCAGGGTCCAGTATATTTAGTTCCTTGTATCAAAACGTATATATATGCACTGTAGAAATTCTCTTCTGTGCAGTTCAGTTCAGTTTCACCGAGGTACAGTGAATCAGGATACAATAGATTGCATCGTGGCCTGGTCCGGCAATTACAATCCACAGGAACGCAAGGCACAGCAGAGAGTGGTGGAGTCAGGGCAGTCCATCATGGGCACAGCCCTGCCCTCCATGCAACACATCTAGCAAAGATGCTACCATCAGGCAGGAGGTACAGATGCCTGAAGTCCCACACCAGTAGATTCAGGAACAGGTACTTTCCTACAACCATCACGCTCTTGAACTGACAATCAGACCTCCACAATGGAACACCACAGACAATAATTGTTCTCCCATGGAGTTGTTTTTCTAATTGTGTTTTGCATTAATGCATTGTTTTTTTGCTTTCTTTTAACTGTCGTGTAGAATGTGTGTAGATTATCTATGATTTATGATTTAGTGTGTTGTCTGAGTGTAAGTGATGCAAGCTATACCTCACTATACTTGTGCATATGACAATAAACTCGACTCAATTCAAACTGATCACGGCTGATCATGGCTGATGTGCTTGTAAGCTTAATTCCACATTCCTGCCTATACCCATAACTTTTTACCCCTTTATTGAAGTGCCTTCAAGCTGCTGCCTCACGGTATCAGAGATCTGGGTTTGATCCTGACCTTGGGAGCTATCTGGGTGGAATGTTGTCACATAGGTTTCCTCTCACATCCAAATGTGTGCAGTTGTGCAGAATAATTGGCCTCTGTGAATTCCAGAGTGGCGCAGCGGTAGACTTTAGAGATATAGTGCGGAAACAGGCCTTTCGGCCCATCGAGTCTAGCACCAGAGACCAGGGTTTGATCGTGGCTACAGGTACAGTCTGTAGGGAGTTTGTACGTTCTCCCCGTGACCGCGCGAGCTTTCTCCGGGTGCTCCAGTTTCCTACCACATTCTAAAGGCGGGCAGGTTTGCAGGTTAATTGGCTTCCATAAATATCCCAAGTGTGTCAGATATGAACCTAGGATAAGTGGTGATTGATGATCGGCGTGGAGTATTGCAAGCAGTTCTGTTTGTCCCATTACAGAAGGCATGTGGAGGCTTTAGAAAGGGTGCAGAGGTTTAACAGAATGATATAAAAAGGAACTGCAGGTGCTTGTTTATGCTAAAGATAGACACAAGATGCTGGAGTAACTCAGCATCATGATGCTGCTTGACCTGCTGAGTTCCTGCAGCGGAACCTAGTCTAAACTAAACTCATTAAATTTATAAAATGCACACTTCTTTATTTTTCCCTACGGCCCGCAAAAATGTGCCAAATATATAATGTGGCCCTCATGCTGAAAAGTTTGGAGGCCCCTAATTTAGACGAAGGAATTAAATATAACATCTCCGAGTTTGTGGAGACACGAAGCTGGGTGGCAGTGTGAGCTGCGAGGAGGATGCTATGAGGCTGCAGGGTGACCTGGATAGGTTGGGTGAGTGGACAGATGCATGGCAGATGCAGGATAATGTGGATATATGTGAGGTTATCCACTTTGGTGGCAAGAACAAGAAGGCAGATTATTATCTGAATGGTGTCAGATTGGGAAAAGGGGAGTTGCAACAAGACCTAGGGTCCTTGTACATCAGTCACTGAAAGTAAGCATGCAGGTACAAAATACAGTGAATAAAGCTAATGGCATGTTGGCCTTCATAGCGAAAGGAATTGAGTATAGGAGCACGGAGGTCCTACTGCAGTTGTGCAGGGCCCTGGTGAGACCGCACCTGGTCTCCTAATTTGAGGAAGGCCATTCTTGCTATTGAGGGAGAATCAGAACATCCAGAATCAGTACCCCATTCCTGCTTTCTCCACATATCCCTTGATTCCGTTAGCCCGAAGAGTTAACTCTGTTGAACACATCATGTGAATTGGCCTCCACTGCCTTCTGTGGCAGAGAACTTCACAGATTCACAACTCTCTGGATGAAAAAGCTTTTCCTCATCTCAGTCCTAAATGGCCCACCCTTATTCTTAAACTGTGACCGCTGGTTCTGGACTCCCCCAACATCGGGAACATTTTTCCTGTATCTAGCGTGTCCAATCCCTTAAACATTTTGTATGTTTCTATAAGATCCCCTCTCATCCTTCTAAATTCCAGTGAATATAGCAGTACTTAAGAGAGTTATAGATTGGCACATGGATATGCAGGGGATGGAGGGATATGGATCATGTGTAGGCAGTGGAGATTAGCTCATTTGGTATTATGTTCAGCACAGATATTGTGGGTTAAAGGTCCTCTTCCTGTGCTGTTCTATTGTATGTTCTTGTGGTAGACACCATAGTTTTAAGGCGAGAGGAGAGAAGTTTAAAGGAGTTTTATGTGGCAAGTTTTAGATTTCGGTTTTGGTTTATTACTGTCACATGTACTGCAGAGAGAAGCTTTGTTTTGCAGCTACCCATTCAAAATCGGATAACACTATACATAAACACAGCCAATCCAAACTCAGCTACAATAGGTGGAGTGAGGGAAAAGATACAGACTGCAGACGACAGCTTTCAACACTGCAGAGCAACAGTTTCAGAGACAAAGTGCAATGTCTGCAATGGGGTAGAGCAGAATCAGACTGTACTCTAGCTTACGGCAAGACCATTGAGAAGCCGAATACCAGATGGGAAGGAGCTGTTCCTGAGTCTTGTTTAGCGGAGTGGAGTTCTCAGAATATAATTTTTACACAAGAGAGCATTAGGTGCCTGGAGCACACTGTCAGGGGAAGTGATGGAAGCAAATACAACAGCAACACTTAGCACACATTTCAAAAGGCAAATAAACAGTTAGAGATTTGAGGGGATATAGACGAGGTGCAGGAAGATGGACAGATTAGATCCTCATCGGCACAGACACGGTGAACCGAAGGGCCTGTTGGTGGTTTACACTGAAGATAGACGCAAAATGAAAAACGTTTTCACTCAGAGTTGTAAATCTGTGGAATTCTCTGCCTCAGAAGGCACTGGAGGCCAATTCTCTGGATGCTTTCAAGAGAGAGTTAGATGGAGTTCTTAATGATAGTGGAGTCAGGGGGTATGGGGAGAGGGCAGGAACCGGGTACTGATTGTGGATGATCAGCCATGATCACATTGAATAGCGGTGCTGGCTTGAAGGGCCAAATGGCCTATTCCTGCACCTATTGTTTATTGTCTATTGCTGTAGCAACTCAGTGGGACAGGCAGCATCTCTGGATGGAAGGAATGGGTGACGTTTCGGGTCGAGATCCTTCTTCAGACTTTTAAGACCTGTTGCTGTGTTGTTTTGTTCCAGCTTTGATGAAAGGCTGAGCAGTGTAAGACTGGAGGTTTCAGCATTGTAGCCATCAGGGGGATGTGGATGGATGCAGAAAGACACATCATGTCATTTGGCATTCAAACTTTATTTAACTTCATAAAAACCATTCTCCCCGCCTGAACAACTCATCCCCCACAAAACAGCAAAGTGCGAATATGTGCTCACAGCAAATCAAACTGGACCTTGGATCCACACGCTTGTTAAACCCCCCACCCTGGTGAATGCTTTTTAAAGCAGTTATCACCGTAAAATAGTCTGCACAGGTGAAGTTGGAGGGGCATCTATCTGCAAGCACCACACAGCACCAAACATGCTTTATCCACACCGTGAGGCAGTGGATCTACCACCTGCACCACTCTGCCGCCCTTATTACCTTTAATGCTTCAAACCAAGGGGCAAGAGTGAACAGGAAAAGCCTTGGGATTATCCATCCCAGGTTGGACCAGCCCTGCGGACACCCTCCCAGGGTGTGTCAGGGTCAGTGTCAGGGGGCCAGCCTGAGTGGGCCGCTGCTCCTTGAGACCAGCCCTGCGGACACTCTCCCAGGGTTAGTGTCAGGGGGCCAGCCTGAGTGGACCGCTGCTGCCTTCCTTCTTGTTGTGGGGGTTGAAGAGAGGGAGGAGTGTCTGGGTGAACTTGTGGTGCAGGGTGTAGAGGTGGCACAGGCTGTCGGCATCGTAGAACGCCAGGTGCCCCTCCTCGTAGTCCAGGTAGACGCGGATGGTTTGCGGCTTGTGTCGGAGGGGGAGGCTCTGGGGCCCAGGGCCTCCCAGGTTGACCAGGCTGCCGTTGACCATCTCCAGCACCCAGTAGCCGTCCTGCGGCACCAGCGGCCCGGTGATCAGCCGGTCGGCCAACTCGCTGGCCACCCCCAGCACCCAGGCCTGGTTGCCCTCCAGCTCCACGTCCCAGTAGTGCCGCCCCGACTTGAAGCCGCTGTCGGCCAGCACGCACAGCCAGTAGTTGAAGCGCTGGGGTGAGAGCGAGCACTCCCGCCGCTTCTCGCCGTCCACCACACTGCGCAGGTCCTCGGACAGGAGCAGCCGGGGGTGAGCTGTCCTGGCGTTCAGCTTCAGGGACTGCCGGGCTGAAAGGCATGAAACAGTCGGTCAATGGAGAATGTTCCCCACTGTGGGGCTCACACAGTTGGCTTCATGGAAGGAAGCAGAGGGCGATGGTGGAAGGTTGCTTTACGGACCGGAGGCCCGTGACTAGTCGTGTGCCTCAGGGTTTGGTGCTGGGCCCATTGCTGTTTTGTCATCTCCATCAATAATCTTGATGAGAATGTGCAAGGCACGATTAGCAAGTGAAGATAGACACAAAAAGCTGGAGTAACCCAGCGGGACAGGCAGCATCTCTGGAGAGAAGGATGCCTGATGATCAAGAAGGATGAAGTCGGGTCTCAACCCAAAACGTCACCCATTCCTTCTCTCCAGAGATGCTGCCTGTCCTGCTGAGTTACTCCAGCTTTTTGTGTCTATCTTCGGTTTAAACCAGCATTTGCATTACCTTCCTACACATGATTAGCAAGTGCGTGGATGACACAAAAGTGGATGGTATTGAAGATGGTGAAGATAGTTGTCACAAATTGCAGCAGGATCTTGATCGGTTGGCCAGGTGGGCTGAGGAATGATTTTTGAAATTTAATGTAGAGAAATGTGAGGTATTGCATTTTGACAAGTCTAACATGGGCAGGACCCACACGGTAGACAGGGCTCTGGGGAGTGCTGTAGAACAGAGGGATTTAGGAGTACAGGTACATAGTTCTTTGAAAGTGGCGTCTCACGAAGATAGGGTGATCAAAACGGCTTTTGGAACGTTGGCCTTCATCAATCAGAGTATTGAGTATAGAAGATGGGAGGACATGTTCCAGTTGTATAAGACATTGGTGAGGCCACATTTAGAGTACTGTGTTCAGTTTTAGTCACCATGTTGCAGGAAAGATGTTGCCAAGCTGGAAAGGGTGCACAGATGATTTACAAGGATGTTGCCAAGGGTCAGGGGCCTTAGCTGTAGGAAGATATCAAGCAGGCTAGGACTTTATTCCTTGGATCACAGGAGCATGAGGGGTGATCTTATGGAGGTGCACAAGATCATGAGGGGAATAGATTGGGTAAATGCAATCTTTGCCAAGAGTAGGGGAATCGAGAACCAGACGACATAGGTTTAAGGTGGGGGAGGGGGAAAGATAATAGGAACCTGAGGGGTAACTCTTTTATTTTACACAAAGTGTGGTGGGTATATGGAACAAGCAGCCGGAGAAGGTAATTGAGGCAGGTACTACCAGAATGTTTAAAAGTCATTTGGACAGGTACATGGCTAGGATAGGCTTACAGGGCTATGGGCCAAGCGAGGGCAGGTGGGACTAGAGTGGATGGGGCATGTTGGTCAGTGTGGGCAAGTTAGGCCAAAGGGCCTGTTCCTGTGCTGTACTGTTTTAAGTTCTGTGATCAATGATCTATGACCTGAGATATTAACGCTCTGTTTCTCTGTCTAAATGCTGCTTGGCCTGCTGATTATTTCCATCCTTTTCTGTTTTATATTTTGTAATCCAGGACAAAGCTTGATTGGTTCCCCATCCACATTGGACTTTACTGGAGTTAACTTGCACTAAACATTATTCACGTTATTCGCTTTATAATGTGTCTGTACACTGTGGATGGCTTGATTGTAATCACATATTGTCTTTCCGTTGACTGGTTAGCACGCTGAAACAGCTTTTCATTGTGCCTCGGTACACTTGACAATAAACTAAACTCAAACTCCCTTCATCACCAGTACAAAGTTGCTACACTGGTCAAGTTTCTGCAGTGGGATTTGCAACCTTCTAAGAGGCACGTGTGGGACCACTGAGTCATCGCGCAATGTAGCCCCCATGTAATGGATGTATGAGCAGAACATCCCGAACCCTCAGTCTCCCTGCACCTCCCCCCCTCCCACCTCTCACCGCCCCCTTTCCCTCCATCCCAACTGTCCAAAAAGCAGGATCACATACCTGGCACAAGTGCTTTCAGCTCATCCCAGATTTTAACGTAACGGAAAGGTGTGATGATGGAGTCAGTGTGGAGGTCGGTGGGAAAGTCCGTTGGTGCGATGTATTCCTGTTTGCATCTGGAACGTAGGATTGGAAGCTTGTGCACGTGAAGGAAGCTTTGCAAAGACACAGACACCCACATTTCCCCTCACCCTTCTGCAATCTGAGCCCTGGAACCAGCAGTGGGCCATCACTCTCTATGACTTCCCTCTCTCTCGATGTAACTTCAGGCAGCCCTGGGCTGCTTACTGTGCCCATTGAAAGTAAAACAAGAAAGGCTTTGAAATGCACCCTGCAGCCAACAATTTTATTTATATTGTCAGACTGCAGTCATTTCCCAGTTCCCCGAGGAAGTCAAGCAGCGAAATTATTTAGAGTGGGGTCCCAACACTGTGATAATGGTGATGGCAAAGGAATAAATATTGGCCAAAACTGTACCTGTCCATCTTACACATGGATAGACACAACAATGTTTAAAAGAGCCATCAAGTGGAGTCACACTCAGAGTATTGACTAGAGGAGGTCATGTTGCAGGTATGCAAGGTGTTGGTGAGGCCACATTAAGAGTATTGTGTTCAGTTTTGGACACCAAGTTGTTGGAAAGATGTTGTGAAGCCGGAAAGTGTGCAGAGAAGTTTTACCAGGATGTTGACAGGACTCGGGGGGGGGGCTCAGCTATAGGCAGAGGTTGAGCAGGCTAGGACTCTATTCCTTGGAGTGCAGGAGTATGAGGGGTGATATTATAGAGGTGTAGATAAGTTAAAGGCGCAGCCTCTTACCCAGAGTACGGGAATTTGAGAACCAGAGGACGTAGATTTAAGGTGAGTAGGGGAAGATTTAATAGAAAACCAAGGGGTTACACAAAGGGCGGTACTCTCTCAACGTTTAAGAAACACAGATGGATAGTTTAGTTTAGTTTGGAGATACAGCACAGAAACAGGCCCTTTCGGCCCACCGGGCCTGCGCCGACCAGCGATCCCTACACATTAACACTATCCTATACCCACTAGGGACAATTTTTACATTTACCAAGCCAATTACCTATATACCTGTATGTCTTTGGAGTGTGGGAGGAATCCGAAGATCTCGGAGAAAACCCACGCAGGTCATGGGGAGAACGTACAAACTACGTACGGACAGCACCCGTAGTCGGGATTGAACCAGGTCTCCGGCGCTGCATTCGCTGTAAGTCGGTAACTCTACCGCTGCGCCACCGTGCCGACAGGTCCCCGATAGGATAGGTTTGGATGGATATGGGCCAAATGCAGGCAGGTGGGACCAGTGTCAATGAGACATGTTGGTGGGTGTGGGCAAGTTGGGCTGAACGGCCTGTTTCAATGCTGTATGAATCTATGACTTTACGACACAAGAGGCTGCAGACGCTGGAATCCAGAGCATCTCCCACCCTTCTCCACCCCAGGCCCCGCATTCCAAACCTGCCCCGTTCCCTTCAAACCACCATCCCACTGTGCGGTTTTATATTTTGCGCCCCAGCTCATCATATTCCACCACCCACACCCTTTTGTTTTCTCCACTTTTCGCCTCCAGTATCAGTTACAATCTCTACCCTCTCCCCCTCATCTGCCAATCTAACCGTACCCACCTAGATCCACCTGTCACCAGCTCCTCCCCTACCCTTTACCCTCACCTCTCTCCACCCGCTTTCTCCCATCTACGCCATTCGTGCCCCAACCCAAAACATCTTCTGTCCATTTCCTTCCACGGATGCTGCCTGACCCACCGCGTTCATGCAGCACTTTATTTTTGCTAATCCAGTGGAGTGCCTGGTATTCTGTGCTCATACTGTATCTCTGGGAGCTCAAACTTGAAGCACGCATTTTAAATAAAGCAGAGAAATATTAACCAGAGATAACTTTATGTAGAAACAAGGAACTGCAGATGCTGGTGTACAGAAAAGGACACAGCGTGCTGGAGTGACTCAGCAGGTCATGCAGTATCTCTGGAAAATATGGATAGGTAATGTTGTGGGTTGAGACTCTTTGTCCGGCATTTTTTAAAGCTTTATCTTTCTAACTGCTTTTTTTTACAAATCTCTGGACCTTTATATTTCCGAATGCTCTTTCGATTACTTTACATGTGCTGCCCAGCCAAGGTTCATGGGAAGTGAGCAGAAACGGGAGCCCTGCACACTAAGTCCGCTTCCCTACAAGTGCCTGCCAAACAGTAACTGTGACTGTGACCTGCGATGGGACCAACTCACTCAGGGAAGAGTGAAGCAAAGAACTCCTGGCTCTCTCAGGGCTGTGAACTCCCTGCACAGCTCCCAACGGTGAACTAATCAGCCACATACAGAAAACCGATGCAGCCACGTACCTGTCCAACAACTGCTTGATGTCCTAAAAAGTAAAAAAAATTTAAATGGTTTAAATTCTCGTGATCTGATCAGTTCATTCAAATAAAATTAAGGATGGCGCATTCAATTAAGGGCTGCACAATGGCGCAGTGGTAGATTTTCTGCCTCACAGGGGCAGAGACTGGGTTTAATCCTGACTATGGAGCTATATGTTGGGTGCAATGGATGTCCCATTGCTATGGGTGCAGTTTATATGTTCTCCCTGTGACCATGTGTTTATATGTTCTCCCTGTGACCATGTGTTTATATGTTCTCCCTGTGACCATGTGTTTATATGTTCTCCCTGTGACCATGTGTTTATATGTTCTCCCTGTGACCATGTGTTTATATGTTCTCCCTGTGACCATGTGTTTATATGTTCTCCCTGTGACCATGTGTTTATATGTTCTCCCTGTGACCATGTGTTTATATGTTTGTTCTCCGATTGCTCCGGTTTCCTTCCACATCTCAAAGATGTGCAGGTTGGCAGATTAATTGGCTTCTGTAAATTGTCCCTAGTGGGTGGGAAATAACTCGTTTATGGGTGATTGTTGGTTGATGTAGACTCGGTGGGTGGAAAGGCCCATTTCCACATTTCATCTGTAAACTAAAATAAAATAAACTGAGCACTTTACGACACAAATAAAAAAAATTGTGGTGGGATTCTTCTTCCGAGGGATGATAGAAACAAAATGGAAAAAGATTGTTTTGAGTGATGGGAAGGTGAGGAAAGAGAGGGGAAATGAATAGCGAGTCATGGCTCAGGTGCAGAGATGCTGTCAAAGTGGACCTCAGAATGATCAGGGAATTTGGCTAAGGGAAGACAAATATTCCATCTATAAATAAGAATTGCTGCTCCTTCATTAAAATAAAATAGATTAATGGGTGTTGCACTCCGGAACTCAGTCTTGCAAATTAAACGTGACAATATTTAATTAGCTATTAGCCAATATAGGAGCATGATTTTTTACACTGGCATAGAGCACCTATCCCTTTAGTCTTTTAACTCCACAATTCCTTGGGTTATTTCCTTATTTAAAAGGAACCTCCAGAAGCTAGGCACAGTCCGATTCACCTCGACTGTTCAGTGAACAGTGGACTTTGTCTATGGAACTGATGATTAAATCCTGTGCCCTGTATCTTCCCTTTTGCTCCACCTATTGTACTTGAGTTTGACTTGATTGTATATATCTGGTCTGCGCGGATAGCATGCAAAACAAAGCTTTCCACTGTATCCCAGAACACATGATCCCAAACCAATGTTTAATTTAGAGATATAGCATGGAATCAGACCCTCCGGCCCACAAGGTCATTGCCGACCAACAATCAACCATATACTTGTTCTATGCTACACCCTAGTGACAATTTCAGAAGTCAATTAGTCTACAAACCTGCAAGTCTTGGGAATGTGACAGGAAACCGGAGAAAACCCACGTGGTCACAGGAGGAATATGAAAACCCTGTGCAGACAGCACCTGTAGTCAGGATCGAACCTGGGTCTCTGGTGCTGTAAGGTAGCAACTCAGCAACTTTACCACTGCACCACCGTGCCGTACAATGTGATGGGCTGAAGTCATGTGTAGACTAGACTGGACGTGGAAGGTAGATTCCTTCCCAGTCCAGCAAGGTAGATTATAATTCATAGGAATAGGACATTTGACCCTTCAAAACAGATCCCACCATTCAATCTATAAGAAAATAACTGCAGATGCTGGTACAAATCGATTTATTCACAGATCCCACCATTCAATCTGATCAAGGGGGGATCACTGACTTTCCCAGTTTCAATATTTGCCCCACATTCGCTGATTCTACTACCTCAGAGAAAATACAGATATCCTCGATGAACAAATGTAATGATTTTGTTGCAACTCCATCCTGCGTTAGATAACTCAACAGACTCACTACGGTCTTGGGAGAAAAAACCTGCCAAATCTCAGTCTTAAACGCATCACACCTATACTGGCTTCTGGATTTCAGAAATATCCTTCCTGTATCTAACCTTTCCAATCCTGATAAAAGTAGAGTCATAGAGTGATACAGTGTGGAAATAGGCCGTTCAGCCCAACTTGCCCAAACCGGCCAACATGTTCCAGTTACACTACTCCTAACCAGCCTGTGTTTGGTCCATAACCCTCCAAACTTGTCCTATCCATGAACCTGTCTAACTGTTGGGATAGTCCCAGCCTCAACTATCTCCTCTGGCACCTCGGTCCATACACCCACCACCCTTTGTGTGAAAAGGTTACCCCTCAGATTCCTATTAAATCTTTTCACCTTCACCTTAAACCTATGTCATCTGTTCCTCGATTCACCTACGCTGGGCAAGAGACTCTGAAATGTCCACTCTGTGCATGTGTATGCTACATTTGTGAATTCTGCAGGTTTATGCAAGCTTCTCTCTCATTCTTCCAAACTATCATGAAATTAAGCCTTCATTCATCAGTCCTGCCATCTCAGGGATCAGGAAAGCTTCACTGAACTCCCTCCATGGTAAGAACATCTTTCCTTAGACAAGGAGGTAAAAGATGTACACAATACTCAATGTGCAATCTTACCAAGACTCTGTACATAAGACCATAAGACACAGGAGCAGAATTAGGCTATTCAGCCCATTGAGTCTGCTCTGCCAATCAATCATAGGTGATCTATTTGCCCCTCTCAACCCCATTCTACTGCTATCTCATTGTAACCAATTACGCTCTACCTAATCAATAACCTATCATTATCTGCCTTTAAAGTAACAAATGCCTTGGCCTCTACGGACTTTTTTGCCAATTTCCACAGATTCACCACCCTCTGTCTAAAACCATTCCTCCAACTCCATTTTGAAGGTACATCCTTTTATCCCGAGGCTGTGCCCTCTGGTTTTAGACTCTCCCATTACTGGAAATGTCCTTGGAAACAGTTGAAGCAAGACTGCTCCTATCCTCAAATCCTCTCACCACGAGCACAAGAAAATAACAGTCGGAGTTGGCCACTCGGCCCTCAAACCTACCCCACACATTCAATATCATCATGGGTAATCTATACGGGCCTGAATACCTCTTTTGTGCAGAGGTGCACCAAGAGTGTCTCAAGGCCAAAAAAGCACCATTTTGATGCAAGCTCTTTTATCAACTGGCAGAAATTATGTACCAGAAATGTGAAATAATTAAGAAGAATGGTGAAGGTCCATTGCATGTTCCACACGCGTGGGCTGCCTGCTGCTGCTTACCTGAAGCATCTCCTGGGGCTCCCCGTAGCTCAGTTGCAGCTGCACATCCTGGATGGTTCGCTCGATCGTGCAGGCTTCCTGGCAGATCTTTGCCAGGTCCTCTTGCAAGGGCTGAACCGTCCTGCCCACCTCTTCATCAATCTTCGCTTCCAGCTCCCGCTTCCTCATGTCCAGGAATCGGTAGACGCTGGAAAGATCGACTCCGACCTGCTCCTTCAGCAGTCGGCCCTTCTCCTGTGGAGAAACAGCAAGCTCAGTGATTTAGGTTTATTATTGACACCGCGTACAGTGAAAGGCTTTGTGTTGCAGGCCATCCACACAGATCAGATATACAATTCCAGATATATTAGATATCTCAGTTATACAGTAAACCCTCGCTGTAACGGGCCACAGGGGGAGATGGTGTCCGTTATTAGTAATTGTCCACTCATACCGAATGAGGGGTTTAATATGAACAGTACTTCATATTCTTGCTATTGAGGGTGTGCAGCGTAGGTTTACTAGGTTAATTCCCAGAATGGCGGGATTGTCCTATGTTGAAAGACTGGAGCGACTAGGTTTGTATACACTGGAATTTAGAAGGATGAGAGGAGATCTTATCGAAATATATAAGATTATTAAGTGTTTGGACACGTTAGAGGCAGGAAACATGTTCCCAATGTTGGGGGAGTCCAGAACCAGGGGCCACAGTTTAAGAATAAGGGGTTGGCCATTTAGAACGGAGATGATGAAAACCTTTTTCAGTCAGAGAGTTGTAAATCTGTGGAATTCTCTGCCTCAGAAGGCAGTGGAGGCCAATTCTCTGAATGCATTCAAGAGAGAGCTAGATAGAGCTCTAAAGGATAGCGGAGTCAGGGGGTATGGGGAGAAGGCAGGAACGGGGTACTGATTGAGAATGATCAGCCATGATCACATTGAATGGTGGTGCTGGCTCGAAGGGCTGAATGGCCTCCTCCTGCACCTATTGTCTATTGTCTATTGTCTATAGTACTATTGGAAAACAGCCGATAAACATTCACTCCACAATAAACAGTGAAGGACACACAATGCTGAAGGATGGCACAGTGGCATCGTAGTGGTCGCTACCTTACAGTGCCAGAGACCAGAGTTCAATCCTGGGTGCTTCCTGTGACAGTGTGGGTTTGCTGCGGGTACTCGGGTCTCCTGCCACTTGGCGGAGACGTGCAGGTTTGGGGTTTGGTGGCTTCTGCGGGTTGTGGGGGTTCAGTGGGTCACTGGTGGTGCCGCTGCTCCAGGCCCGGTCTAATCCAAGCCCGGGGCGCTGCTTGAGGCCGTGTGGGTTTCCTCCAGGTGCCCCGGCCCACTGGTTCTATACCACACACCAAACTGTCCGCAGTGTGGGGCGGAGGTTGTGTGCCGGAGTGCTCAGAGTCAGGCCCGGGTCCCTGGTGCTGTGGGGCAGGGATCTGCTGGTGGCTCCCACACAGTTGGGCTGCAGGCCCACACATCCTTGCGGCTGAGTGGGAGGGGGGTGAAGGTTGTGGTGTGGGCGATCGCAGCACCTGGGAGAGCCCCATGCTGTCACTATGTCTTTGTCTTCACACTGGGAGGAGAGAGGACCACTGTGACTGTTCTATCCTGCACACTGTCAATTGACCCTGGTGTGTCGGGTGGAACGTGTGTATGGGTGATCTCTGATATAACCACTGCGACTGTTCTATCCTACACACTGTCAATTGTCCCTGGTTTGTCGGGTGGAACGTGTATGAGGATCGTTGCCTCAGTGTTTCCATGCTGTATCTCGAAACTAAACTAAAATGGATCAAAAACAGCATTCGTTCCATCCACCTATTCGTCATTCCTTGAAACAACAAACTCGGTCTGCATCAAAGTCAGCCTGCTGTAACCAAAATTTGTTATAGAGGTCCGTTAAATCAATGGCTTACTGTACTGAATGGTCTATTCCTGCTCTGATATTTCCCTGAATTATCATTAACACCCAGCTTACTGGACTGGGAAGGAATCTGCCTTCTGTGTCCTGTCCGGTCCACATGTGACTCCAGCCCATCAGACTGGGTTAGCTTTAGGTCTATTATTGTCACCTGTACCAAGATACAGTGGAAAGCTTTGTTTTGTATGCTAACCAAACAGATCCAATATAGCATACATAGATACAATCAGTTCAAACTCACGTACAATAGATAGAGCAAAGGAGAAGATACCGAGTGCAGAATATAGTTCTCACCATTGTAGCGCATCAATCCCTTGGACAAAGTACAATGCCCTCAATGGTGTAGATATGGATCGATACATTTCACTGGGAATAAACATTGCTGTTACCAAGGCACCAAAGAGAGGAGGAGCAGGACAAAGCATGGCAGGTAATAGTTGAACACAGGCGAGGGAGGTTTTCTGATAGGCAGATGATTGGACAAAGTTCATAAGTTGTAGAAGCAGAATTAGGCCATTCAGCCCATCAAGTGTATTCTGCCATTCAACCGTGACTGATCTATCTTTCCCCATTCTCTTGCCTTCTCCCCATAACCACTGGCATCCGTACAAATCAAGAATCTGTCAATCTCCAGCTTAAAAATATCCATTGACTCGGCCTCCACGGCCTTATAACATATAACATATAACAACTACAGCATGGAAACAGGCCTGTCCGGCCCTACCAGTCCACGCCGACCATTCTCCCTGACCTAGTCTCATCTACCTGCACTCAGACCATAACCCTCCAATCCCCTCTTATCCATATACCTATCCAATTTACTCTTAAATAATAAAATCGAGCCAGCCTCCACCACTTCCACCGGAAGCCCATTCCATACAGCCACAACCCTCTGAGTAAAGAAGTTCCCCCTCATGTTACCCCTAAACCTTTGTCCCTCAATTCTGAAGCTATGTCCCCTTGTTGGAATCTTCCCCACTCTCAAAGGGAAAAGCCTACCCACGTCAACTCTGTCCGTCCCTCTCATAATTTTAAAAACCTCTATCAAGTCCCCCCTCAACCTTCTACGCTCCAAAGAATAAAGACCCAACCTGTTCAACCTCTCTCTGTAGCCTAAGTGCTGAAACCCAGGCAACATTCTAGTAAATCTCCTCTGTACCCTCTCCATTTTGTCGACATCCTTCCTATAATTTGGCGACCAGAACTGCACACCATACTCCAGATTCGGCCTCACCAATGCCCTGTACAATTTCAACATTACATCCCAACTTCTATACTCGATGCTCTGATTTATAAAGGCAAGCATACCAAACGCCTTCTTCACCACCCTATCCACATGAGATTCCACCTTCAGGGAACAATGCACAGTTATTCCCAGATCCCTCTGTTCCACTGCATTCCTCAATTCCCTACCATTTACCCTGTACGTCCTATTTTGATTTGTCCTACCAAAATGCAGCACCTCACACTTATCAGCATTAAACTCCATCTGCCATCTTTCAGCCCACCCTTCCAAAAGGCCCAAGTCTCTCTGTAGACTTTGAAAATCTACCTCACTATCAACTATGGCAATTCTGCCACCTTCTGTGGCAATGAATTCCTTCTGACTAAACAAATTCCTCCTCGTCTTTCTAAAGGTATGGCCTTTTATTCTGAGGCTATGGCCTCTGATTCTAGACTCTCCCATCGGTGGAAACATCCTCTCCATATCCACTCTCTCCAGAGACGAAAACAACTGATGGAATGAGACAAGAGGATTGAAGAGTTGCAAATCGTGAAACCAGAGGAAGGAATGAAAGTGGTGGGAAATAAATTGGTGCGTCCGGGGGGGGGGGGGGGTGAGAAAGGGCGGGGGGAGGGGGGGGAGGGGTGGAGGGGGGGAGGGGAGGGAAGGGAGGGAAGGGCAGGAAAAGCAATATCCTTACCATCAAGCCCTGTGAAAATGATGTACACTTCAACAGGACCAGCATGGTGGAGCAGCGGTCGAGCTGCTGCCTCACAGCAACAGGGACCCGGGTTCAATCCTGACTATGGGTGCTGTCTGTACAGAGTTTGTGCATTCTCCCCACGACCTGCGTGTGTTCTCTCTGGGAGCTCCGGTTTCCTGCCACATTCCAGAGATGTACAAATTTGTAGATTAATTGGCCAGTAAAATTGTAAATTGCCCCTAGTGTGTGCAGGACTGTGTCAGTGTGCGGGGATCGCTGGTCGGCGCGGACTCGGTGGGCCGAAGGGCCTGTGTCCCCGCTCTCTCTGAACTGAACTACCTGTAAGTTCAATGTGCATAGGTCACTTCAAAACTAAACCTGGTGTGAGAAATCGTACCTTGATTTTATAAATCTTTGCTTCTTGTTGGCACTGACTGTGACTTGCTTGCTCCTTTTGGATCTGGAGAACATCTTTGGATTTTTCCAACCTGTCCTGGTGAAAAGGTACACAGTGTTAGTGCAGGCACTGACAGATTACTGAGCAGAATCAGTAAGTCAGCAAAAGGCAACACAAACACTGAAAATGCCCCAAACTACACGCCAGGCCAGAGCATTTCCATGGAAGTGGATTAAAGTCTTTAATGTCATAATCCTCAGCCACATCAGACAGTTTAAAACACATTGCTGCCTCACAGCCCCAGAGACCTGTGTTAGATCCTGACCTCTGCTGCTGTCTGATTCAGTTGTTTATTGTCACGTGTACCGAGGTACAGCGAACAGCTTTTGTTGCGTGCTAACCAGTCGGCAGAAAGACAATACATGATTAATGCACTGTCTGTGTGGAGTTTGCACGTCCTCCCTGTGACCATGTTGGTTTCTTCTGGGTGCTGCAGTTTCCTCCCACATCCCTAAAACATGTTGGTTTGTACCTGTTTAATCGACCTCTGTACGTTGCTCCTAGTATGTGGGTGAGTGGCTGAGGAAGTGGGATAACATGGATCTGGTGCAAACGGGTGATCAATAGCTGAGGTGGGCTTAGAGAGGCGAAGAGTCTGTATCCATGCTGTATCTTTCAATGATTTAGTGATTCAACCTCACCAGACAAAGCTCAGCAGAGCATGAAGTGCTGAAGTAACTCAGCGGGTCAGGCAGCATCAGTGGAGGGAACGGACAGGCGGTCTTCAGGTCTGGACCCTTCTTCAGGCTGAAAACTGTAAGCGTGGGGCGTGTGTACAGTGAGTGCTTCTAATCCTTTCTTCTGGATGTGACTCTCAGCCATCTTTGCTCCAGATATCGAAGGGCAGGAGACAACAGCAGGAGACAACAACAGGAGCGGGAGACAACAGCAGGAGACAACAGCATGAGACAACAGCAGGAGACAACAGCAGGAGACAACAGCATGAGACAACAGCAGGAGACAACAGCAGGAGCAGGAACAGGAGACAACAGCAGGAGCAGGGCAGCAGGGGCAGGAGCAGGATCAGGAGCAGGCCACTCAGCCCCTCAAGTCCGGCCCACCATTCAGTGGGATCATGGCTGGCTCCGCTGGTCTCAACTATACTTATTTCTCAACATTATTCACAAAATGCTGGCGTAACTCAGCAGGTCAGGCAGCATCGCAGGAGAGAAGGAATGGGTGACTTTTCGGGTCGAGACCCTTCTTCAGACTTATGTATCAACATTATCATTACCCCTCCAATATTTCTCAGAGCTGAAAAAAAATCACATTAATGTTTTCTGGACGGGGAGGGGATTGAGTTATAAGGGGAGAATGGGAAGGCGATTGACATTTTTCTTTTAAACAAAGTTTATAAAATTATGAGAGACACAAACAGGGTAGATAGTCAGCAACTTTATCCTGAACTTTCAAATATTTTTTCCTTCTCCGTCTTAAATATTTCTGATGATCCAGCCTCCACCAACCTCAGGGGCACAGAATTCCAGAGATTCACCACCCTCTGGGACAATGATGAAACAGTGGCAGGAAGATAATTGAATCCTCAATGATACTCCGAGACCAATGGTAGCATTTGAAACTTGTTGTTTAGGCACGGTGGTTACATGGGATCAGAGTGAAGCATTCTGATAGGAAACGTTTCTTGATGCAATTACCAGTTGTACATTACAGAAGCAAGGAACTGAAAATGCTGGTTTACAAAAAAAAAGTCACAAAGTGTTGGAGTAACTCAGAAGGTCACACAGCACCTCTGGAGAAGTGACGTTTCGGACCTATATTCAGACTGGACACAAAGTGCTGGATTAACTCAGCGGGTCTGAAGAAGGATCCTGACCTGAAACAACATCTACAATGATTCAATGATACTTTGTTGTCACATGTACCTGGGTAGAGTGAGATTCTACGTTGTTGTACACAATCTTTGTTGTGGGGCAACATTGTTGTTTTCACCCAGAAGGGCGGCACAGTGGCACATCGGTGGAGTTGCTGCCTGACAGCACTTGCAGCGCCGGAGACCCGGGATCGATCCCGAGATCTTCGGCTTCCTTCCGCACTCCAAAGACGTACAGGTATGTAGGTAAACTGGTCGGTGCAGACCCGTTCGGCTGAAGGCCCTGTTTCCGCGCTGTATCTCTAAACTGAACTAAAAGCTAAATATGGTAAAATCCTACAACAGACTTCACCTTGGCAGTAGACAAAGATGTGCCACGTTTCTGGCACTGACAACGTTTCTATCCAGGTTCTCCAGAGATGGTGCCTGACCTACTGAGTTACTTCCAAAATGCTGGAGTAACTCAGCAGGTCAGGCAGCATCTCGAGAGAGAGAAGGAATGGGTGACGTTTCGGGTCGAGACCCTTCTTCAGACTGATGTCTGAAGAAGGGTCAGTCTGAAGAAGGGTCTCGACCCGAAACGTCACCCATTCCTTCTCTCCCGAGATGCTGCCTGACCTGCTGAGTTACTCCAGCATTTTGTGAATAAAAACCTTCGATTTGTACCAGCATCTGCAGTTATCTTCTTATACTATTGAGTTACTCCAGCACTTTGTGAGATTTTGTAAAAACCAGCTACACATTCTGGCAGTCCCCACCTATTACTTCCCTTTTCTTCCTATTTGTACCCTGTCATTATTTGAGATTGTGTTTATTGTTGTGATTTGTTTAACTCCGACCACCATGGAATATGCAGACTCTCTGCCACTCCCCCATAAATGGGAATCTCTCCCCTCTATTACAGCAGCTTTCAGAGTGACTGACCAACCGAGTTGTGTTGTTTATACCCGAGTTTACTTGCAGCCATATCTTGGCAACAAGCTATTTATAGTTCACATTCCATCCCCCCCCCCACCTTCCCCCCCACCCCCGATTCTTTAATCACAAAGTAAGAATGAATCACTCAAGTAAGAAATCTAAGGAAAGGTAGCACAAAGCACACAACATTGGATATCTTTAGTTTAGTTTAGAAATCCGACTCGAAAACAGGCCCTCCTGCCCACAGTCCACACCGACCAGTGATCCCCGCACACCAACACTATCCCACACACACTGGGGACAATTTATAATTATTTACCAGGCCAATTAGCCTATAAACCTGTTCGTCTTCGGAGTGTGGGAGGAAACCGGAGATCCCATAGAAAGCCCACGCAGGTCATGGGGAAAACATACAAACTCTGTACAGAGAACACCCATAGTCAGGATCGAACCCAGGTCTCTGGCGCTGTAAGGCAGCAACACTACCACTCCTACATTTTTAACGGCCTCCATATTTTAGAGACAGCCTTCAATATTTTTGATGGGGTAATAAATTTACATTTCTCTAGATATTGGAAACACGTTTAACATGCAAGAAGGGCTGTCTATAGCCTTGCAGGGCTTATCTAAACTTCTCTCAAAGAAATCAACCATTTGTTTGCAACAGCAATAAGCATAAAGATACAATGGAAAATAATAATGGTGATAATGAACAAGACCAAGCCTTAAAGCAATGACGTTGCACAGCCACCCTCCCCCCCCCCCCCCCCCCCCCCCCCCCAGTAGTCGGGTCGCCCATCAACTCTCCCTACCACACCGATGCTACGTCTAGACACTCTCTTGGTCCACTGCAGTCCCCTTCTTGATTAGTACAGCTGTCAGGGGTTATGCGGAGAGGTTAGGAGAATGGGGTTAGGAGGGACAGATAGATCAGCCATGATTGAATGGCAGAGTTGACTTGATGGGCCAAGTGTCCTAATTCTGCTCATATCACTTATGACCACACTGATCTTCTCAGCCAAGTCCAGAACCAGGTTCCACACACAGTCCCAAACTCAGCAGTACTGTACTGGAAGGTACATTCGTATTACTGTAACACTGGGGAACAGGTCTGCCATTGCATGACAGAGGATACAGTAGCAGTGGATACAGGCAGGTAGAACACAGGGGGAATAATGCTTGTGGGGGCGGGTCTGTCGGTGTGGTGGAAAAACTGAGCAGGTCAGGCAGCATCTGTGGAGGGAAATGGGCCATCGATGTTCTGGTTGGGGCCTGGTGCAGCGGCAAGCAGAAGATAGGACGGTTCAGTGACCTTTTGTGACTTTGTTGGTGCCAGAAACGTGGTGTACTGCCTTGGTGAGGTTCGCTGTGTGATTTTACCGAGTTGTAAGCAAAACAAAGCAATTCACTGTGCCTAGGTGCATGTGACAATACAATATAATTTAATCTAACCATTCCTCAGACAAATCACTAGATGTTATTGCCGGTTAGCTTTCTGTGACCCAGGACAACCTTAACCTTAACTTTGAATGTCAATTTTTAATCAGTACTTTATCAAGCTATTTGCCAATATTATTTTCCACCACATTGTATCCCATCAGCCATGTTACAAACGTGGATGGCATTTTCTAGATGTCTGAAGAAGGGTCTAGACCCGAAATGTCACCCATTCCTTCTCTCCTGAGATGCCGCCTGACCCGCTGAGTTACTCCAACTTCTTGTGATACCTTCCAGATGTTGGAGGTTGAGGGGGGAGACCTGATGGAAGTATATACAATTGTAAGAGGCAAAACTAGGGCAGACATTCAAAACCTTTTCCAAAGGGTGGAAATGTCCCAGACGAGAGGGCAGAGCTTCAGGGTCAGAGGCAGAAATATTAAAGGAAATATGTGGGGTCAGTGTTGTTGTTGACACAGAGAGGTGGTGGATATCTGACAGGGGTAATGGTGGAGACTGATATGATAGTGGTGAAGTGGCATTTAGACCAGCACATGCAGGTAATGGAGGGATATGGATCAGGTTCAGGCAGAGGGGAGTAGTTCAACTTGCCCTACTGTTCAGCACAGACTTTGTGGGCTGAAGGGCCGGTACCTGTACTATATATTTGTCAACGTTCTTGCTCACACAGTCAATATCCCTTTTGAAGTTTCCTTGTATCACATCACAACCTCACCTCTTCCTTCCACCAGCTTTTCCCATTGCCGCCCGTTTATCTCCCTCCTAGGTAGGAAGAGGGATGAGACCCTGCGGAGTGAACACAGGGAGTTAGGCAAAAGGCTAAAGTGTGGGACCTCCAGGGTAGTAATCTTTGGTCTGCTCCCAGTGCCACGTGCCAGTGAGGGCAAGAATGGGAAGATAGGACGTGAATGAGCAGCTGAGGAGTTAGTGCAGGGGAGCAGGGATTCAGATGTTTGGGCCATTGGGATCTGTTCTGGGGCAGAGGTGACCTGATGAAGAGGGATCAAGTCAAGTCAAGTTTATTTGTATAGCACATTTAAAAACAACCCACGTTGACCAAAGTGCTGTACATCAGTGCAGGTACTAAGAACGAACATACAATGGCACACAAACATAACAGCACATACATGAACAATTCACAGCGCCCCCTCAGAGGGCCTCAAACGCTACGGAGTAGAAATATGTTTTGAGCCTGGACTTAAAGGAGTTGATGGAGGGGGCAGTTCTGATGGGGAGAGGGATGCTGTTCCACAGTCTAGGAGCTGCAACCGCAAAAGCGCGGTCACCCCTGAGCTTAAGCCTAGACCGCGGGATAGTAAGTAGCCCCAAGTCGGCCGACCTGAGGAACCTGGAGATAGAGTGGTGGGTTAGAAGATTTTTGATGTGGGGGGGGGGGGGAAGCCCGTTTAGGGCTTTATACGTGAATAGGAGGAGCTTGAAGTTGATTCTGTACCGTACTGGGAGCCAGTGGAGAGAGGCCAGAATTGGGGTGATGTGGTCCCTTTTACGGGTACCCGTCAGGAGTCTCGCTGCGGCGTTTTGGAGCAATTACAGGCGGGACAGGGATGATTGGCTGATCCCTGTGTATAAGGAGTTGCAGTAGTCTAGGCGGGAGAAAATGAATGCGTGGATGATTTTTTCAATGTCGTCAAATTGGAGGAATGGTTTGATTTTAGCTATAGGACGAAGATGGAAGAAGCTGGCTTTTACCACAGCGTTGACTTGCTTGTCAAACTTTAATGCAGAGTTAAATGGGTTGCAGCTGAACTGCAGGGGAACCAATATCCTGGCAAGTATGTTTACTAGTGCTGATCAGGTTGGTTGTTAACTAGATTGGCAGGGGGATGTGATCCACAGCAGGAGTGATACAGGTCAGGCTAGAGGTTGATGAAAGCAATGTCTGTATGCAGGAGCAAAGCTGGGAGTGAGGAAGTACTGTTGGATTCATTAGCATCTGTTTCAATGTAAAAGGCCTGATGGGTGAGGCGGATGAGAACAGGGCCTGTATAGGTAGGTACATGTGACTGGAATGTTGTAGCCTTTATGGAAGTCTGGTTAAGGGAGGGACAGGACTGGCAGCTTAATGTTTCAGGGACAAACACAAAATGCTGGAGTAACTCAGCAGGTCAGGCAGCATTTCTGGAGAAATGGAATAGATGATGTTTCTGGTTCAGACCTTTCTTCAGACCTGAATTACTTTATTCAATTACGATTCCTTTTCTCCAGGGATGCTACCTGACCCCCTGAGTTATTCCAGCATTTTCTGTCTATCGTTGGTGCAAACCAGCATCTCAGCAGGTCTGAAGAAGGGCCTCGACCTGAAACGTCACCTATTCCTTTTCTCAAGAGATGCTGTCTGAGCCGCTGAGTTACTTTTGTGTCTCAATTCCTTGCTACACATTAACGTTTCACGATGCAGACGCTGAAGGCGAGATAGAGGTGAGGGTAAAACAGAAGGGCAGTTGCTTTACTGATTAAGGAGATCGCCATGGCGATTATTTGGGGTGATGTTAATGATGATTCGTCCAGTAAGGCTGCAGGGGTGGAGCTGAGAAATAAAAAGGGGATGATCACCTTGTTGAGAGTGTACTACAGGCTGCCAAATAGCCAACATGATGAAGACGTAATACGCCAGGAGGTTGCAGGCAGTTGTGAGAATAATAAGGTTGTCACATAGTAGGGAATTGTAACCTTCCCAATATCGACTAGGAAGGCCATAACATCAAGGGCTTAGACCGGATGGAATTTGTCAAATGTGTTCAGGAAAGTCACCTTAGCCAATATGTAGAGGGTCTACAACGCAGAGGGCAAAGTTTGACCTACTCTCAGGAAATTTGGACGGGCAAGTGACTGATGTGTGGGAGGGTGAGGCTTTTGGGACATCGACCATAATTCAATTACCTTTATGGTCATGGATAAGAGCAGGGCTGGTCTTCAAGTTAAAGTTCTGAAGTGGGGCAAGACCAACTTTGATGATATCAGAAGATAGATACAAAACGCTGGAATAACATAGAAAAAAATGTGCAGGAGTGGGCCATTCGGCCCTTCAAGCCAGAACCGCCATTCAATATGATCATGGCTGATCATCTAAAATTAGTACCCCGTTCCTGTTTTTCCCCATATCCCTTGATTCCTTTAGCCGTAAGAGTTAAATATAACTCCCTCTTGAAAACATCCAGTGAATTGGCCTCCACTGCCTTCTGTGGCAGAGAATTCCACAGATTCACAACTCTCTGGGGAAAACGTTTTTCCTCGTCTCAGTCCTAAATGGCCTACCCCTTATTCTTAAACTGTGACCTCTGGTTCTGGACTCCCCCACTTTCCAGAATATTTTTCCTGCAACTCAGTGGCACAGGCAGCATCTCTGGATAAAAGAAATGGGTGACCTTTCAGGTCGAGACCCTTCTTCAGACTGAGTCAGGGGAGAGGGAGGCACATATATAAGGAAGGGCAAGGCGTGAAGACGAGACATCAAAGGGGGTGGAGGTCAAGGAAAATGTAGCATGCTTAGGAAGGATGTTAATAGTCTGGAAAGAGTGCAGAGAAGATTTACGAGGAGGTTGCCAGGATGTGAGGGCCTGAGCTATGGGGAAATATTGGGCACGCAGGCACTTTATTTTCCAGAGTGCAGGAAGCTGAGGTTGTGAGTGATCTTACAAGGGTGTTGAAAGTCATGAGGGAAGTCTTTTAGGACCGAGATGAGAAAACATTTCTTCACACAGAGTGGTGAATCCATGGAATTCTCTGCCACAGAAGGTAGTTGAGGCCAGTTCATTGGCTATATTTAAGAGGGAGTTAGATGTGGCCCTTGTGGCTAAAGGGATCAGGGGGTATGGAGAGAAGGCAGTTACAGGTTACTGAGCTGGATGATCAGCCATGATCATATTGAATGGCGGTGCAGGCTCGAAGGGCCGAATGGCCTACTCCTGCACCTATTTTCTATGTTTCTATGTTTCTATGAGAAATTGATAGGAAGAATTCACAGTCTTTTACCCATGAAAGGGGAATCAAGAACCAGAGATCATAGGTTTAAGATGAAGAGGGAAAACAATTAATAAGAACATGAAGGGCAACATTTTTCACTCTGAGGGTGGTGGGTGTATGGAATAAATTGCCAGAGGAGGTCGTTAAGGCAGGTACAATAACAACATTTAAAGCACACTTGGGCAGGTACATGGATAGGAAAGGTTCAGCTGGACATTACCCAATACAGGCAAATTGGACTAGCTTGGATGGGACATCTTGGACAGCATGGATGAATTGAGTCAAGGGGCCTGTTTCTGTACTGCATGAATGTCCATACTCCCCTCCCCCTCCCCTCCCCCCCCCCCCCACAGTCACCCCGTCACCACCCCCTGCACCACCACAACCCTATCATGGAATAGATAGTTTGGATGCATAGAGTACTTCACCCAGATTAGGGGAATCAAGAACCAGGAGACACAGGTTTAAGGTGAGAGGGGGAAAATTTAATAGGAACCCGAATCACTCACTGAGTGGTGGGTATATGGACAAGCTGTCAGAGGAGGGAGTTGAGGCACGGACATAGAAATCATACTGAAGGTAGACCCAAAATGCTGGAGTAACAAGCAGCATCTCTGGAGAGAAGGAATGGGTGACGTTTCGGGTCGAGACCCTTCTTCAGACTGATGTCAAAGGAGTGCGCGGTAAAATGTAGTCAGAGACAGTAAGACTGATGGGTGAACTGGGAAGGCGGAGGGATTGGAGAGAGACGGAAAGCAAGGGCTACTTGAAGTTAGAGAAGTCAATGTTCAAACTGCTGGGGTGTAAGCTACCCAAGTGAAATATGAGGTGCTGTTCCTCCAATTTGCGCTGGGCCTCACTCTGACAATGGAGGAGGTCCAGGACAGAAAAGTCAGATTGAGAATGGGAGGTGGAAGTTAAAGTGCTGAGCCACAGGGAGATCAGGTAGGTTTAGGCGGACTGAGCGGAGGTGTTCAGCAAAATAATTGCCGAACCTGCTCTTAGTCTCGCCGAAATACAGGAGTTGATACCTGGAACAGCGGATACTGTATGTGGTTGGAGGAGGTGCAGGTGAACCTCGGCCTCACCTGAAAAGACTGTTGGGGTCCTTGTACGGAGTTGAGGGTGGAGGAATCTCCTGCGGTTGCAGGGGAAAGAACCTAGGGAGAGGGTGGTTTGGGGGGGAAGGGATGAGTTGACCAGGGAGTTTCAGAGGGAACGGTCTCTGCGGAAAGCAGAAAGGGGTGGAGATGGGAAGATGTGGCCAATAGTGGGATCCCGTTGGATGTGGCGAAAATGTGGGAGGATTATATGCTGTATGTGACGGCTGATGGGATGGAAGGTGAGGACAAGGGGGTCTCTGTCCTTGCTACGAATGGGGGGAGGGGCAGCAAGATCGCAGTTGCAGGATATCGAGGATACCAGAGTGAGAGGCTCATCTATAATGGATGAGGGGAACCCCCATTCCCTAAACAAATCATGCTGTTGGGTTGCATCACAGCTTGTTTTGGGAAGAGCTCTGCCCATGCCTGCAAGTAATTGCAAAGAGTTGTGCAAAAGTAGCCCAGTCCATCACACAGACCATAAGGCAAGGGAGCAGAATTAGGTTGTTGAACCCATCAAGTCTACTCCACCATTCAATCTATCTTTCCCTCTCAACCTCATTTTCCTGCCTGTAACCTTTGACACACTTACCAATCATGAATCGATCAATCTCTGCTTTAAAAATACCCAATGACGGCATCCACAGCTGTCTGCGGCAATAAATTCCACAGATTCATCACCCATTTGCTAAAGAAATTAACACTAGGCTCCCCACTACTGGCTCCATCTGCATGTCACGCTGACTCGGGAAAGCAGTCAACATATCAAAGTATTTTGCACGACCCTCTTTCCTTCTCCTCCCCGTTGGGTCAAAGATACAGAAGCTTAAAAGTGCGCTCTACCAGACTCTGGAACGTTTATTCCCATCTGGTATCAGGTTTCTCAATTGTCCTTCCATAAGCGAGGGTACAATTTGATTTTGTTCAACCTCATTGCAGACCTCGGACTTTGTCTCTGAAACTGTTGCTCTACAATGAGGAAAACTATACCCTGCTCTCTGTATCTTTCCCTCCCCTACATATTATACACGAGTTTGACTTGATTGTGTTTATGTGTAGTGTTATGCGGACAGCACACTGGTGCAGATAGGGTTTCTGCTTTACAGCCCCAGAGACCCAGGTTCGATCTTGATTACAGGTGATGTCTGTACACAATTTGTACATTCTCCCTCTGACTGCGAGAGTTTCCTCCCACACTCCAAAGATGTACAGGTGAGTAGGGTAATTGGCTTTAGTAAGTTATAAAATGATCCTTGGTATGTAGGATAGCGTTAGTGTAGGGGGTGATCGCTGGATGGCACAGATTTAGTGGGACAAAGGGTCTGTTTCTGTGCTATATCTCTAATATCTAAAGTAAATCTGAATTTGATTGGACAGCATGCAAAACAATGTGTAGGAAAGAACTGCAGATGCTGATTTAAATCGAAGATTGGCACAAAATGCTGGAGTATCTCAGCAGGACAGGCAGCATCTCTGGAGAGAAAGAATGGGTGACGTTTCGGGTCGAGACCCTTCTTCAGACTTTTTATTAGCAGAAACAATGGGTCTGCCAGGGCGGTTCTGTTTGTGGATGTTGGGGAGAAGATAAAATCGAGACGTGCGGGACTGGGGAATGATAAGTTTGGAGGCTTTAGAGGGCAGAGAGCCGGAGGTAATGACATCAGAAATAGTGTGTGATATTAAGGTCTGGTGCTCGTCTGTGGGATCATGGTCCAAGGTTAAGTAGGAGAGAGATGTCTGAGAGTTGTCGGCTGGCCTCTGCCCGGTAGAGCTCAGCGCGCCAGACTACCACGGCACCTCCCTTGTCAGTGGGTTTGAATATCAAGTCGGGGTTGCTGCAGAGCGAGCGGAGGGCTGTACGTTCAGGGGGGAGAGGTTAGAGTTAGTAAGGGGAGCGGAAAGTTTGAGGCGGTTGATGTCCCAGCAGTTGGAAATGAAAATGTCTAAAGAAGGTAGATGGCCATCTGGGAAAGTCCAAGAGGAGGGGTCTGTTGGAGACGGGAGAAGGGTCATCACTGGGTGGTGAGGATTCCTTCCCAGAGAACAAAGGCATGAATGCGGAGGGAACAGAAGAAGAGCTCTACATCGTGGTGGACCCGATGCCTGTCCCACTGAGTTACTCCAGCATTTTGTGTCTTCATGCAAAACAATGTTGGGTACATGTGAGAATAATAAACCTAAACCGAAAACTCAATTTGAAAGACGGTTGGACAAATACGTGGATAGAGAAGGTTTTGAGGGATACAAAACGCGGGCAAATGGGACTTGCTCAGATGGGATATCCAGGTCAGCATGGATGCGTTGGACAAAAGGTAGATACAAAAAACTGTAGTAACTCAGCGGGACAGGTAGCATCTCTGGAGAGAAGGAATGGGTGACGTTTCGGACCGAGACCCTTCTTCAGATGTGGTGCCAAAGGGCCTGTCCTCATGTTGTATGACTCTTTGAAGACACTTACTTTGTAGAGGACGGAAGCCTCCTCGATGGGGATGATGACGTGGCCTTGGTGCTCACTGGAGCAAGAGCAGACGATGCAGATGGCACCCTGGCACTCCAGGCAGAAGAGCTTGTGTCTCTCCTGGTGCCGCTGGCAGTAGAAGGCCGGCTGTCCCTGGTGGGGCTCCAGCTTCAGCTCCTTCACACCCTCCACAATGTTGGCCAGCTTGCGGTTGGGCTTCAACCTCTTGTCCTTGAACACCTCCCTGCACTCGGGGCAGGAGTAGAAGGCATCGCCCTTCTCCCAGCTCCGCGAGATGCACAGTCGGCAGAAGTTGTGGTCGCACTCCAGGGCCACCGGCTCCTGGAAGAAATCCAGGCAGATGGAGCAGGTCACCTCGCTGTAGAGTCGACCAAGGGGTGATAGGGAGGCCATTATCCAAGGTCCAGCCTTCTCAGTAACCTCCGTCAAAATCTGTGGAGTAAAACACAAACATCTAAATTTAGTGTCTTCCTGCGCTGTTTCATGGTTGATCAGGTGTACACGTCCTATAGGCTCCCAGTACGAATGTTCCTCTGGAGATCAGAGCTTTCAGCTTAGGCCAAAGCTCCAGCACGAAGAGAGTGGCGGCACAGTGACGCAGCGGTAGAGTTGCTGCCTTACAGCACAAGAGAACCGAGTTCCATCCTACGAGTGCAGTCTGTGCGGAGTTTGTACGTTCCCTATGTGACCACGTGGGTTGTCTCTGGGTGCTCCGGTTTCCTCTCACATTCCAGAGAGATGCAGGTTTGTAGGTTAATTGGCTTTATTGTAAATTGTCCCTAGTGTGTGGGATAGTGATAGTGTACGGGGTGATCACCGGTCGGCATGGACTCGGTGGGCCAAATGGCCTGTCTTCACTGTGTATCTGTAAAGTCTAAAGTCCAAGGAATGCTCCTGCCTTGTCAGAGGCACCATCTTTCACCTCCAACACAATGTCATAAATCCCAGTGTACGATCACTGAATTCATAATGATTTCCTGAGCCCAGTTTCAGCATTAAAAAAATGTTATTCAGGCAAAATCGTTATTTGGTATCAGAGCAATGCATTAAAGGATCTGCAGACCTTAACTAAAAACTGAACATATCATAGCTAATACAATGAAAAGCTAACTAATTATAACTGAAAGACTGAAGACTGAACTGGTCATTCAACTAAAAAATTCCACACAGAACTCACTTTGTACACGCAGCTGAGAAACAGGCTTCTTTACCTATATAGGATGATCTATGTATCTCTGTATCCAAGGGCCCCAGGACCTAATCTACAGGGAGAGGATGGGCGGGCTTGGACTTTATTCCTGCAGCGCAGGAGGATGAGGGGTTATCTAACAGAGGTGTATAAGATAATGATCTGCATTGACACATATATAGAAAAACTGTATCCAGTAAAAACATATGCAAGCCATACACGTTCAATAGGTATTGTGAAGAGAAAATTGGGCATAGTGCAGAATATTGTATTACAGCTACAGAGAAATTGCTTGTAACATGTAACCTGGCCATTTACAACATTGGTCTTTGTACGATCTTTGTGTATGCAAACATCCTATTGTCAACACAGAAAATGTTGGAGTAATCAGAGTAACTCTCTGGGAGATAGACACAAAGTGCTGGAGTAACTCAGCGGGTTAGGCAGCATCCCCAGTAGAATGTGCACAGGTGACGCTTTGTGTCAAAACCCGATGGCTGGTAATAAATGAACACATGCTGTGTCCTGCCTCTCCTCTTTTCCAGCTTTCTTTCCCAACCCCACCAATCAGTCGGAAGAAGGGTTCTGACTAAAAACATCACCTATCCACATTCTCCAAGGATGCTGACTGACCCCCCAATGTTACTCCAGCTGTTTGTGCCTATCTTTGGAAAAAACTAATTCTGTTATTCCTTTTTATCAGCACCTTTGGAGAATACGGATAGGTGATGTTTCGGGTTGGGACCGTTGTTCAGACATAGTACAGGGAACTATGTGAACATAGAAACATAGAAGATAGGTGCAGGAATAGGCCATTTGGCCCTTCGAGCCATCACTGCCAATCAATATGATCTTGGCTGATCATCCAAAATCAGTACCCCGTTCCTGCTTTTTTCCCATATCCCTTGATTCCGTTAGCCCAAAGACCCAAATCTTACTATCTCTTCAAAACATCCAGTGAATTTACCTCCACTGCCTTCTGTGGCAGAGATTTCAAAAGACTCACAACTCTCTGGGTGAAAAAGATTTTCATCACAGTCCTAAATGGCCTACCCCTTATTCTTGAAATATGACCCCTGGTTCTGGTCCCCCCAACATCGGGAACACTTTTCCTGCATCTGGCCTGTCGAATCCCTTAAGAATTTTATATGTTTCTATAAGATCTCCTCTCATCCTTCTAAATTCCAGGGAATACAAGCCCAATCGATCCATTCTTTCATCATTTGTCAGTCCTGCCAACCCCAGGAATTAACCTGGTGAACCTACGCTGTACTCCCTCAATACCAATGGCTCCTTCCTCAAAAGACCAAAATTGCACACAATACTCCAGGAGTGGTCTCACCAGGGCCCTGTACAACTGCTGTACGACCTCCTTGCTCCTAAACTCAAATCATCTTGCAATGAAGGCCAACATGCCATTAGCGTTTTTCACTGCCTGCTGTACCTGCATGCTTACTTTCAGTGACTGATGTACAAGGACATCCAGGTCTCGTTGCACCTCTCCTTTTCCTAATTTGATACCAATCAGATAATAATCTGCCTTCCTGTTCTTGCCACCAAAGTGGATAACCTCACATTTATCCACATTGTACTACATCTGCCATGTATCTACCCACTCACCCAACCTATCCAAGTCACCCTGCAGCCTCATAGCATGCTCCTCGCAGCTCACAGTGCCACCCAGCATTGTACTTGCACTGCTAGATCCATCTGCTCTAGAACTTGCTCCAGTAAGTTACTGTCTAATACCATTAAAGTTGGCTTTGCTTCAATTCAGAATTTTAGCATGTGGGGCTGCCCTGTCTTTTTCCATCACGACTTTAATACTCATAGAACAGTGGTCGCTGATCCTAAACATTTTGCTCACGGACATTTCAGTCACTTGTCCGATCCATGAACCTGTTCAAAACTTTGAACAATAAACCAATTCCCACAAAATTCAAGCTTCAAGTTTTCTCTGTGGCATAATATACTCTATTCCCACAAATTTCAAGTAAATTAATTTCCACTGCATTTAGTTACAATCAATTTAAAATTGATCATCAGAGAGTCAGAATCATATGGCATGGAAACACGCCACATGTTGGAAGGAATTGCAGATGCTGGTTTACACCAAAGATAGACACAAAATGCTGGGGTAACTCAGCGGGACAGGCCCATTTCTGGATAGAATGAATGGGTGACATTTTGGGTTGAGACCCTTCTTCAGGGCCCAAAACATCACCCATTCCTTCTAACCAGTGATGCTGGCTGTCCCGCTGAGTTACTCCAGCATTTTGTGTCTGTCTTTGATGGAAACAAGCCATTTGCCTCAACTGATCCAAACCCAATAAGATGCCTCATCTAAGCTAGACCCATTTGTTTGCATTTGACCCATATCCAAACAAATGTTTTTTATCCATGCACCGATCAAAATGCCTTCTAAATGTTGTTTTTGTACCCGCCACAACCACTTCATCTGGAACGTTCCACCCCCAGTGTAAAATGATTGCCCCACAGGCTGCTATTGTCTATCCCCTCTCACATTACACCGATGTCCCTATTTCTTCATTTCCCTATCCAGGGAAACAAAAAACTGTACAGTCACCATTTCTATTCCCCTTATTATTTTAAACACCTCTATAAAAGATTACCCTTCAGCCCCCTGCACTGCAAGGAATAACGTCCTAGACCAACTAATCTCTCCCTATAGCGCAGGCCTTCAAATCCTGCCATTAACCTTGTCAATTTCTAGTTTATTGATACAGCATGAAACAAGCCCTGTGGCCCACTGAGTCCATGCTGGCCAGCAATCATCCATATACTAGTTCTATCCCACACTCAAGGGACGATTTACAGAAGCCAATTAACCTACAAACCTGCACGTCTTTGGAATGTGGGAGGGGGGAGGGGGAGTGAAAATGTTCCACTGAACTGAAAATCCTTGAACGCAGTCATGTTTCATATCGCGGAGATGGAATGCGGAAGGAACGTGCAGAATGCGATTGGGTGAACGACAACGTTGATAAGGGAAGTTAATTTTAAACTCGACAGTTTGAAGAAGGGTCTCGACCCGAAACGTCCTTCTCTCCAGAGATGCTGCCTGTCCCGTTGAGTTACTGCGGCTCTTTGTGTCTATCCTCGGCAGTCTGATACATCAGCGGAACATGCAAGAGCATGAAACTGAACAGTGTGGTCACATGTTTAGAGAGAAGACACGTTTAGACGGTTTGCTCCGTTAGGACAGCACAGTGGTGCAGCTGATAGAGCTGCTGCCTCGCAGCGCCACGGTCCCGGGTTCGAGCCTGCCCTCGGGTGTTGTATGTGTAGCGTTTGCACATTCTCTCTGCGACCTCGTGGGTTTCCTCCCACATCGGAAAGACGAGCGGTGTTTGTGGGTTAATTGGCCTCTTTAAAAATGCCGCCCGCCTGTCTCTATGTTGTGTCTCTAAACTTAGTTATCCAATGCAAACACAATTAGTAACAATAAAGGACGTGAAAAGTTCAGCGCCTTTGTATCCGTCCAGGCTTGTTATAATGAGCGCTTATACAGGGGAATCCGCTTTCTACCAGTGAACTTTGCACACTTAAATCCCTGTCCGAGTGTCGGTCCGAGTCCAGGCTTCATGTCCAAACACCGCTTTACAGCCTGCGCCTGAGTTACTATTTAAAGCGCCATTTTACGCAAGGTCGTTAAAAAGTTACAGAGGCCTTCAATTCACTTCAGCCCGGCGCCCAATGTTTACATGTAGTTTGATCGCAAAAAGACGATCTTCGAGCGTGAAAAAAAGTTACCGAGGGTTGAATGAACTCACCCGAACATTGCAAATAAAATAACTTTTCTCGCTGGAAGTTGCAAACCGCTCGGGTGTGTATTTAGTGCACTGCACTGATTACTTCTAGTGCGACTGACTCTCCTCATGGGAACGTGTGTATTTAGGTAAAGCCTTGTGTGCCCGACATGTTCACAGCTTGCAAGTTCCAGCTTCGGAACCCTCGATATATCCCGACATGTGTTGGGTCGCGCCGTACCTGAGTCGGGCGTTGAGGCGAGTTGCAGTAGGAGCCGTTACAAAACCGCACCTCAAGTTGTCTTCACTTGTGGCGAGGGTTTCACTCGCTACTGGCAGCTTTTGATTCTGCCCGCAGGGAGACAGACTGGTGAAGTTGAACGTATTGCACCACCGGCCACAGCCGACAGTGGCGCTACTGAGCGAGTTCGGTGGCCGGCAGCGTTGCAGTGCCAGTGAAATAGTCTAACAGAATGTGTGGGAAGGAACTACAGAGATGTTGGTTTAAAGCGAAGATGGACACAAAAAGTCGGAGTAACTCAGCGGGCCAGGCAGCATCTCAGGGGAAAAGGAATAGGGGACATTTCGGGTCGAAACCCTTCTTCAAACTGAGCACCTCATGTTCGTGTGTCTATCTTCGGTTTAAACCAGCATCTGCAGTACTTTCCTACATATTTTTCTTTTATTTTCATTGATTTTGAAGCACTGAAACAGGCCCCTCGGTCCATCTCGTCAATGTCGACCAAGATGTCCCATCTACCTGCCCGCGTTTGGCCCTTATCCCTCGAAACTTTCCTGTATTCACTGGAATTTAGACTTGTATTCACTGGAATTTAGAAGGATGAGAGGGGATCTTATAGAAACATATAGAATTATTAAGGGATTGGACACGCTAGATGCAGGAAACATGAGTCCAGAACCGGGGGCCACAGTTTTAGAATAAGGGGTAGGCCATTTAGAACTGAGATGAGGAAAAACCATGCAGAGCTGTGAATTTGTGGAATTCTCTGCCTCAGAAGGCAGTGGAGGCCGATTCACTGGATGCATTCAAAAGAGAGTTTGATAGAGCTCTTAGGGCAAGTGGAGTCAAGGGGTATGGGAAGAAGGCAGGAATGGGGTACTAATTGTGGATGATCAGCCATGATCATATTGAATGGCGGTGCTGGCTCGAAGGGCTGAATGGCTTCCTCCTGCACCTAATGTCTATGTATCTACAGTATGTATCTATGTATCAATCCACATCCCTGTCCAAATGTCTTTTTAAATGTTGTTACAGTACCAGCCTCAACTACGTCCTCTGGCAGCTGGTTCCAAATCTCCACCATCTTCTGAAAAACTTGCCCCTCGGGTTCCTATTAAATCTTTCTCTTCTCACCTTAAATCTATGTCCTCCGGTTCTTGTAAACACAAGGATCTGCAGATGCTAGTTTATACCACAGATAGATTCAAAGTGCTGGAGTAACTCAGTTGGTCAGGCAGCATCACTGGAGAAAAAGTATAGGTGACATTTTGTGTCAGGACTCTTCTTCAGACTGGAAGGAGGGGGTGGGGTGAGAGCCAGAGGAGAGAAAAGACCTAAACAAATCAGGGTCAGCAACAAAGGACCTAAAGCAGGGTTGAACCTTGCATGGCCCATTGTTGGCTGGGGAAGGTGTGATCTCAAGAATCTGAGGTGAATTGTAGAACTGGTGAAATGACCAGGGTGGTGGAAGGGGGGCTCATTTACCCGGTTCCTGAGAACCATCTGAGGCAGGATAGGTACCCTGCCCAAAGGCCCATTGGCCGGTGTAACCGGGAGGGAGCTGTAGATGTTGCATGTGAGGAGCGTGGGCTGGTGGGAGGATGACCCGGGGTATTGCCTCCAGCACCTTAATGGTCGGCCGCAGGAGCTGTTCCTGGGACACTGAGATGTCCAGGAGAGGAGAGGGATGTTGGTTCGTGCAAGTGCTCCAGTACATCGAGCGGGCGGACCGACCAGCCTTTGGACTTTGAATAATGACGCCAAAACATGGTGGCGCCCGCATGTGTAATATATGCAAATTAATCATTGTGCAGTTGCACATGTGACAAATAAAACACTATTGAACCTATTGAACTATTGAGCGTCTGACACCTCATTCTCATAGAGTCATAGATTGATACAGTGTGGAAACAGCCCCTTCAGCCCAACTTGCCCACACCTGCCAACAATGTTCCAGCTACCCTAGTCCCACTTGCCTGCGCTTGGTCCATAACCTTCCAAAACTTGTCCTATCCATGTACCTGTCCAACTGTTTCTTAAACGATGGGATAGTCCCAGCCTCAACGACCTCCTCTGGCAGCTTGTTCCATACACCTACCACCCTCTGTATGAAAATGTTACCCCTCAGATTCCTATTAAATCTTTTCCCCTTCACCTTGAACCTATATCCTCTGGTCCTCGATTCCCCTACTCTGCGTAAAAGACTCTGTGCATCTACCCGATCTACTCCTCTCATGATTTTGTACACCTCTATAAGATCTCCCCTCATCCTCCGACTCTCAATGGAATAGAGATTTTTCTTTTCTTGATCTCTTTTCCTCCATCACAGGCGACAGACTATCAGCTGATCTGCACTCTAAACCCACCGACTCCAAGTTATCTGGGCTCCTCCTCCTCCTACTCTACTTTTTGCAAAAATGCCACCCCCTGCTCTCAATCTCTTCATCTTCGCCGCATCTGCTCCCAAGAAGAGGTTTCCCATTCGAGATGTCCTCTGTCTTTAGTAAGTGTGGTTCCCCCTCGCTGTCAAAGATGGATCCCCCACCCCCTTCTCCTCTGTGTCCCGTAGTTCTGCTCTCAATGCCCCTTGCCCCCAGACCAGAGAAAGGATAGAGTTCCCATGATCCTCACATCTCATCCAGTGCATTAAGCTCCAATATACAACGGATAGAGTTCCCCTGATCCTCATATTTCATCCAGTGCATTATGCTCCCATATAAAAAGGATATTCCCCTGATCCTTACATTTCATCCAGTGCATTATGCTCCCATATTTCCGTCCCCTTCAACATGACCTCACCACGAGACACATTTTCCCATCCCCAACTCTTCCTGTTTTCTGCAGAGACTGATCCCTCCACAAATCCCTGGTTCACTCAGCTCTTCAACCAACACCATCCCCTCCCCAGGTACTCTCCCCTGCAACCGCAGGAGATGTAACACCTGCCCTTTTACTTCCTCTGTCATATCCATCCAGTGATTCCAACAGTCCTTCCAGGTTAGAGAGAGGTTCCTCTAACTTCATCTACTGCACCTGATGTTCCAGCTGTGCCCCCTGTACATCAGCGAGAGAAAATGTAGATGAGGCAACTGTTTCACCGAACACCACTTGTAATGTGAAAACCTGCCAGAACTGCCAGAGGAGGTCATTGAGGCAGGGACTGTCCCAACGTTTAAGAAACAGTTAGACAGATACATGGATAGCACAGGTTTGGAGGGATATGAGCCAAACGTGGGCCGGTGGGACTAGTGCAGCTGGGACAGGTTGGCCGGTGTGGGCACGATGGGCCAAAGGGCCTGTTTCCACGCTGTATCACTCTATGACTCTATGACCTGCTAGGTCTACTAGTTAATGACAATTTTGATTGTCACTTTCTCTTCACATTCCCCTATTTAACTTTCTGTCTTGGGCCTCCTCCATTGTCAGAGTGAGACCACAAACAAACTGGAGGAACAGCACCTCATATGTTGTTTGGGTATCATGCAACCCAATGGTATGAATATTGAATTTTCAAATTTTAGGTCACTAACCTAAAATCGGCCGACTCAACCTCTCCCTGCAGGTCAACCCCTCTAGTTGTGGCAACATCCTCGTAAATCCTCTCTGTCTTGGCAATGTTCTTGTAAGTCATCTGTGCACCCTTTCCAGCTTGACAACATTTTCCCTACAACATAGAACTGAACACTATACTCTAAATGTAGTCTCACAAATGTCTTAAACAACTGCAACACGACCTCCTAATTTCTATATTCAAATGTTCTGACTGATGTACCAAAAGCCTTTTTGACCATCTCACATTTCTCTGTATTAAATTCCATCAACCATTCTCTAGCCCAGCTGGCCAATCAGTTAAGATCCTGCTGCAATTTTTCACAACCATCTTCACTATCTTTAATACCATCCACTTTTGTATCATCAGCAAACTTTTGTATCATCGGCAAACTTTATATTCTTGCCATGTATGTTCTCAACCAAATCATTGATATAAATGACAAACAGTAACTGGCCCAGCACCGAACCCTGAGGCACACCGCTAGTCACAGGCCACCAGTTTGGGAAGATACCCTCCACCATTACCCTTTACTCCCTCCCAAGAAGCCAATTTTCTATCCATTCAGCTATCTCTCCTTTGATCCCATGCAATCTAACGTTCCAGAGCAGCATACCATGTGGTAATCTAGCAATGTATGTGACAGCAGACACAGCTATCTAAAATCAGTCTGAAGAAGGGTCTCGACCCGAAAAGTCACCCATTCCTTCTCTCCAGAGATGCTGCCTGACCCGTTGAGTTACTCCAGCATTTTGTGATACCTTCGATTTGTACCAGCATCTGCAGTTATTTTCCTTCACAGCTATCTAAACTATATGATAGCAGCACTAAAGAGGCTTTTAAAAAAGCTTTTAACAAGGCACATGGATATGTGTAGAATGGAGGGCTATGGATCATGTGCAGGCAGATGAAATTAGTTTATGCTGGCATCATGTTCGACACAGACATTGTGGGTCGAAGGGCCTGTTCCTGTGCTGTACTATTCTGCATTCTATGTACACCTCCTCCCAACTGCTTCCTTTAATGAGCCTATTTTATTTCCCCAATTTCACCCTCCCTATTGTATCTCTAGTGATGGTGAAACTTTTTTCGTGCAGGGAAAGAAAGTTGCCATGTGTCGGAGTAAGACGAAGGATACAGAGAAGATTTACAAGGATGCTGCCAGGATTCGAGGGCCTGAGCTACAGGGAGAGGTTGAGCAGGCTAGGACTCTCTTACTTGGAGTGCAGGAGGATGAGGAGTAATCCTTTCAAAATCATGAGAGGAATAGATTGGGAAGATGCACAAAGTCTTGTGCCCAGAGTAGGGGACTCGAGAACCAGAGGGGATAGGTTTAAGGTGAGGGGAGAAAGATTGAATGGGAACCAGAGGGGTAACATTTTCACAAAAAGGGTGGTGGGTGTATGGAGCGAGCTGCCAGAGGAGGTAGTTGAGGCAGGCATTATCACAATGTTTAAAAATCATTGAATGTCTGCAATGAAGCAGAGGAGAATCACACTGTACTTTTGCTGATGGAAAGACTGTTCTGAACCCTGATAATGGAAACATTCTACCCAGTTTCGTACAAGCAACTGTAGTCCGTGGCCTATTAGAAAAAACAGGCAGACAACCGAATTTGTTTAACCTCTTTATTCTACTCACCCAGGTGGGAGAGAGCCTAGGCACCGGAGAGTTCAGAAACACTCAGGCAGCTAGTGTAGTCTCTCTCTCCGAAAGCTTACATTTACACACATTTTATACCCTAAATACATGTGCCATTATTTTTCAATCGCTGCCTTATATGGCAAGTTTACAATGCACTATAAATCTTTATGTGTCCTTCGGGACCTCCGTGTCGTGGTGTCCATCGTGACCTCTTCTTTCTTGGGAACAAAGGGCAGTCCATGCGGCAAGATGTTCTTCTTAACACTTCAAAGCTTTGAGGCCAGTTGCTGATATCAGAGGATACGATCAGCCATAAACCGCGCTTCCATGCTGACAACAGGATGCCCCAGGAATAATCCGAGCTGGAGCTTTTACACTTCTGCAATAAAACCCACATTGCTGCATTCGTAATGTTAGCCCTTACATTTACAAGGTTGATCTCCCATCACTTCCTCTGTGTGTGCCATCAAAGATCACTCCGAGTTCCGCTCTCTAGTATTAATCTGTTTAAACACTGAAGACAGTGAAACAATCTATTGTTTCCACGGAAGAGATGCATGATGCGTTCACTTATAGCAACCGCTTGCCACTACCTGTGCCATTTAATCAGTAATCAAACAATCAGTCCCTCTTGTGAATTCCTAACATGATTCATAGAAACAGAAACCTAGAAAATAGGTGCAGGGGGAGGCCATTCTGCCCTTCGAGCCAGCACCACCATTCATTGTGATCATGGCTGATCATCCACAATCAGTAACCCATATCCCTTGATTCCACTAGCCAATAGAGCTCTATCAAACTCTCTCTTCAATCCATCCAGTGATTTGGCCTCCACTGCCTTCTGTGGCAGAGAATTCCTAAATTCACAACTCTCTGGGTGAAAAAGTTTCTCTCACCTCAGTTTTAAATGGCCTCTCCTTTAATCTAAGACTGTGCCTCCTGCTTCTGGACTCCCCCAACATTGGGAACATTTTTCCTGCATCGAGCTTGTCCAGTCCTTTTATAATTTTATATGTCTCCATAAGAGCCCCTCCATTCCTTCTAAACTCCAGTGAATACAAGCCTAGTCTTTTCAAGCCTAGTCATATGACAGTCCCGCCATCCAAGGGATCAATCTCGTGAACCTACGCTGCACGGCCTCAATTACAAGGATGACCTTCCACAAAGTAGAAGACCAAAACTGTACACAATACTCCAGATGTGGTCTAACCAGGGCCCTATACAACTGCAGAAGGACCTCTTTTCTCCTATACTGAAATCCTCTCGTTATGAAGGCCAACATGCCATTAGCTTTCTTCACTGCCTGCTGTACCTGCACGCCAACTTTCAGTGACTGGTGTACAAAGACACCCAGGTATGGCTGGACTTCCCCCTTACCTAACCTGACACCATTGAGATAATAATCTGCCTCCTTGTTTTTGCCGCCAAAGTGGATAACCTCACATTTATCTATATTATACTGCATCTGCCACGCATCTGCCCACTTACTCAACCTGTCCAGGTCACCCTGCAATCTCCTAACATCCACTTCGCAGTTCCCACTGCCACCCAGCTTTGTGTCATCTGCAAACTTGCTTGTGTTGCTTCCAATTCCTTCGTCCATTAATATATATGGTAAACAGTTGTGGCCCCAACACCGAGCCTTGCGGCACTCCACTCGCCACTGCCTGCCATTCTGAAAAGGACCCGTTTACTCCTACTCTTTGCTTTCTGTCCGCCAACCAATTCTCTAACCATGTCAACATCTTACCCCCAATATTATGTGCTCTAATTTTGCTCACCATTCTCCCGTGGTCGGGTAGACCACTGCATTCTCTTCAATGAAAAAAAAAAGACATGATCATGATCTCTGGAACTTTTAATAGGTGCTCATTTGGTTGTTTGTCGGATACATTCCACCGGGTGGCGCCGTCAGCAATGGCAGCGTTGCCAACGATCTGTATGGCTTTTCGTGTTTTTTGTTATTTTTAGGGTGGTTTTAAAAGTATGTTTAATGTTCTCTGGTTTGGTTTCTGTGGGGGGTGGGGGAGGGTTCAGGGGAAACTTTTTCTCAATCCCTTACCTTGCCGGAGATGCAAATATTTTCCGGATCGTATCTCCGGTCGCTCTGCAGCCTAACATCATGGAGCTGGTGGGCTTGCTCAAGACTGACTTTGAGCCCCACCACGGGGCAGTGGATTTACCATTGGAGCCTGCGATCCCTTGCCTGGGATCAACACCTGTGGATTCCAGCATCGAGGAGCTCGCAGTCTCGGGTAGAGACTGATGTCAGGAAGCTCCAAATTCGCAGGAGGTTCGACGAGGCCCCGACCTGGGGTCTGATCGCCCGGCGTGAAGAGCTGAGATCCCCCGATGCGGGAGCTTGATCGCCCCAATCCAGAGCCCGACCGCCGACTGTGGGAGCCAGGATCGCCTGTCAATGTAAGGCTCAAGGCCCCCGACTGTGGGAGAACAAAGAAGGGAAGAGATTGAACTTTTTTCGCCTTCCTTCACAGTGAGGCATGTGGGGGAGTCACTGCGGTGGATGTTTAAAATGTATTTTTTTGTGTTTTGTTGCTTTTTATTGGTATGACTGTATGGCATATCAAATTCCTTGTATGTTGCAAAATATACTTGGCTAATAAAGTATAATTATGATCATGAAATGTTTCCTGTGGCAGAGTGGTCTAGACCCAGTCAGACAGAGTGTTAGAAAGTTGGGTAGGGCATTTACGACTTGTAAGATGCAACGGATAGAGAAATAAAGTCTTCAGACTTCTCTACCCTGGAAGGCCCTGGAGGTTCAGTCCTTGTTTATTCAAAAAAGAGATTTGAAGATTTATGTGCCTTAAGAAATTAAGAGATGTGGAGAGTAGGATAGAAAAATGGTGCGGAGGTGGAACTTTAATATTTTATTGGTAGTGTGCAGTCGTGGTATTAGTAATGGTTTACTATCGTCACATGTATCGAGATACTGTTTCGCAAATAGTCCAGGTCATTCACACCATCCAGATCATGAGTATAATCACACCACATCCGTACAACGAGCAATTCAAAAAGAGAACGCGAACAGAATGCAGAATATAATGTTACAGCCACAAATAAATGTGCAGGTTGAAATGAAAGCTTCTCGGGACATAACAAGGAAGATTGGAAGATCCAAACAATACCCTTAGCTTATAGGAGAACCGTTCAGTAATCTGATAACAGCCGGGATGAAGATGTTCTTGTATTAGATTGTATGTGGTTTCAAGCTTTTGTATCATCAGCGCGATGGGAGAGAGGGGAAGATGTTATGACCAGGGTGTGGGCCTTTACCGGAGCAGTGGGAAGTGTAGATGGAATTAATGGCGGACAGCTGGTCTGTGCGCTGGGCTGGGCTGTGTGATGAGCTGGGCTGTGTGATGGGCTGGGCTGTGTGATGGGCTGGGCTGTGTGATGGGCTGGGCTGTGTGATGGGCTGGGCTATGTGATGGGCTGGGCTGGGCTGTGTGATGGGCTGGGCTGTGTGAGGGGCTGGGCTGGTCTGTGTGATGGGCTGGGCTGTGCGATGGGCTGGGCTGTGTGATGGGCTGGGCTGTGTGAGGGGCTGGGCTGTGTGATGGGCTGGGCTGTGTGATGGACTGGGCTGTGTGATGGGCTGGGCTGGGCTGTGTGATGGACTGGGCTGGTCTGTGTGATGGGCTGGGCTGGGCTGTGTGATGGGCTGGGCTGTGTGATGGGCTGGGCTGTGTGATGGCTGGGCTGTGTGATGGCTGGGCTGTGTGATGGGCTGGGCTGGTCTGTGTGATGGGCTGGGCTGGGCTGTGTGATGGGCTGGGCTGTGTGATGGGCTGGGCTGTGTGATGGGCTGGGCTGTGCTGTGTGATGGGCTGGGCTGTGTGATGGGCTGGGCTGTGTGATGGGCTGGTCTGTGTGATGGGCTGGGCTGGGTTGTGTGATGGGCTGGGCTGTGTGATGGGCTGGGCTGGTCCGTGTGATGGGCTGGGCTGTGTGATGGGCTGGGCTGTGTGAGGGGCTGGGCTGTGTGATGGGTTGGGCTGTGTGATGGGCTGGGCTGTGTGATGGGCTGGTCTGGTCTGTGTGATGGACTGGGCTGGGCTGTGTGATGGGCTGGGCTGTGTGATGGGCTGGGCAGTTTTAGGGCTGGGCTGTGTGATGGGCTGGGCTGCATCCACAACTCTACAATGACTTCTGGTCTTGGGCAGCACCTTTGTCAAACCCAACTGTGATGCCCACCGAGAGGGTGTTTTTTATGGTGAATTTTGAGAGTATCATTTGGTTGCTTCTGTTACTATTTTCCCCCCATTCTGACCAGTCGCACATATCTCATTTATCCTGCCCCACCGTGCATTTCTCTGTCTAGGATAGAGCCTTTAATCACAATATTACTGCCATCCTCTGTTGGATTCTGAACAACTGAATTGCATCTTTGTCGGCTGGTAATTTACTGGTAGACGGCACCACTTTGGTTCAACTCTGACCCCGGCATAAAATTATGTTCCCCCACTGCCCTTGGACGTCAATAAGACGTCAAGTCTTATTTCAAGGGGGCAAGGACACAAAAACAGGGATGTGATACTGAGGCTTTATAAAGCGCTGGTTAGGCTGCATTTGGAGTATCGTGAGCAATTGTGGGCACCATACCTGAGGAATGATTTTCTGGCGGTGGACAGGGTCCAGAGGAGGTTTACAAGATTGGTCCCAGGAACATATGATGAGCATGCACTAGGCCTGAACTCGTTGGAGTTTAGAGGAATGAGGGAGGACCACGTTGGAATGCACCAAAGAGTGAAAGGCTTGGATAGAGTGAATGGGGAGGGGATGTTTCCACTAGTGGGAGAGTCCAGGACTGGACGACATAGCCTAAGATTTAAAGGATGTTTCTTTATGAAGAAGATGAGAAGGAATTTATTTAGTCAGAGGCTGGTGAATCTGTGGAATTCGTTGCCACAGAAGGCTGTGGAGGCCAAGTTAATGGATATTTTAAAAACAGAGATAGATTCTTGATTAGTACGGCTGTCAAGGGTTATGTGGAGCAGGGATAAGAATGGGGTTTGAGGGACAGATAGATCAGCAATGATTGAATGGCGAAGTAGACTTGATGGGCTGAATTGCCTAATTATGCTCCTATCACTGATGACGACCTTATGAAGTCGTCGCTTGACGCTGAATCAAGCATCCCTTGAATGTTGAGCCAAAGGATCGGAAGAACAAGTCTGCTTACCAAAAGAATACAAATGGAAGTGACGAAGAGAGGCAGGCACAGAGGAAGAGAGCTAGTCTTTACGCAGGTAAAGTAAGAAAAGGGGGATAGATAAACTCGAGACTCCGATTCGCAGCTCAGGGCCGGACGCGGTAGTGAGCCCGGAACTGCCCACAGTAATCCTGTTTATTGCAGTCACTCGTATCAATTACCGTGCGCGGACATTAGCTGTTCATTCAAATGGAAAGAGCTGGAGATGTTTGTGAGATGGAGTGTGCGGAACTGTAATGTAATTTGGTCTCCCAGTGAAGAAGGATGACGTATAAATCAGGCTGCACGGTGAATCGCTTCAGTGTGGCATCTGTACGTTTGCATTCACGAAATCTTGCTCCTATCCATCATAGAACGCAAGGAATAGAGGCGGCTGATTCGACCATGATTTGCTACCCGATTCTTGCAATTATCGGTATTCCAGGTGAGTTATTTTGTTGCCACCTCCGTCGCTTTACTTCTGATTATCTGTATTGCTTAGGAATATCTCCTCTTTTGAGTTTCAATCTAGTTTCTTGTCACGTGAAGCGAGGTACAGTGAAAAGCTCTTCTTCCATGCTAACCAGTCAGGAGAATGAAAATGCATGATTGCAACCGAGCCATCCACAGTGTACGAATACATGATCACGATAATAACGTGAATAACGTTTAGTGCAAGATAAATCCAGTAAAGTCCGATCAAAGATATGTGTATTGAGGAACTGCAGATGCTGGTTTAAACCGAAGACAGACTTGAAAATCTGAAGTAAATCGGCGGGTCAGGCAGCATCTGTGGAGAAAAGGAAAAGGTGACCTTTTCGTTTCGAGACTCTTCTTCAGATTGAGAGTCAGGGGGAAGTGGAACGAGAGATATAGACGGTATTTAGGACAAATGAATGGCAGGAATGCCTATTCGTTTTGTCCAGAGTTGCAGCCTGTCTGATCAAAGATAGTCCGAGGGTTTCCAATGAGGTAGAAAGTAGCTATGAAGCTGCAACCTGACTCTTAGACCCAATGCCCCGATCGATGAAGGCAATTGGTCCGTTGTTGAATATCCAACATCGTCCCCCTTCACACAGCCAATGATGTCTGCCCTGCAATATTGACAGCAGCAGTTACAATGTTCCCGGTTCAGTTATTCCCAGCGTTTCCATGGCCAAAGACACGGTCTCAGTGCTGGTGTTTCACTCTGGTAATTACCTGCTTTGTCATCTTATCATATCATATATCATATATATACAGCCGGAAACAGGCCTTTTTCGGCCCACCAAGTCCGTGCCGCCCAGTGATCCCCGCACATTAACACTATCCTACACCCACTAGGGACAATTTTTACATTTACCCAGCCAATTAACCTACATACCTGTACGTCTTTGGAGTGTGGGAGGAAACCGAAGATCTCGGAGAAAACCCACGCAGGTCACGGGGAGAACGTACAAACTCCTTACAGTGCAGCACCCGTAGTCAGGATCGAACCTGAGTCTCCGGCGCTGCATTCGCTGTAAAGCAGCAACTCTACCGCTGCGCTACCGTGTTACAGCAAACGTTCTCTCTCTGGTGGTCCTGTCCCGGAGAATGTGCGGCCTCTCCAAAGTGGTCATCCGTTACATGCTAACTATGGCAGTCGCAGACACAATGGTCTGTATATTTAATGTCATCGTGAGAAACGTCCTCAGCTATCATTTTCCGCATTCATTCCTGGCATACACCTGTACGTGTCGTCTTACATCCTTTATACAAAAATCCTGCGTGCAATTCTCCGTCTGGTCCACAGTGTCATTCACAGTCGACCGCTTCTTCGCCATTTGTTGCCAGAAATTAAAATCAAAATACTGCACCGAGAGAACCGCCGCAGTGATTCTAACGGCTGTATGTTTGTTCAGCTTTTTGATCCATATTCCAGTTTATTTTCGGTATGAGCCCCGCTATGTTGCCGGTGATATACGATGGGGCTGCCGTACAGTTACGGAATATGCTTCTTCGCCCGCATGGAAGACGTACAAATGGTTCTCCAAACTGTTGGTACCGCTGCTGCCACTGCCGCTGGTACTGCTGTTAAATTCACTGACCGTCAGGCACATTGTACAGGTCAGTCGAATTCGCAGCGCCCTGAAGCGCCGAGTGGACGGTAATATCTGTGATCCCGAGATCAGAAACCGGAGGACTTCAATGATTCTGTTATTTGCCATCTCGGGCAGCTTCACTGCGCTGTGGACACCGGTTACGATACTCGACTTGCGTTTCGAAGTCACGCAGAGTTTTGCGGTCAACGCCACGAGGTCTCTTTATCTCGCGATTAGAATAGCGCTTCTGCTCATGTATCTGAGTTCCTGCACAAACACTTGTATTTATGCTCTTGTCCAGAGGAGGTTCCGGGAGGAAACGAAGAAGGTGATAGCTTATCCATTTATTATTATTGTCCGGTTTTTAAAAAGAAATTAGACCGTCGCGTTGAATCGAAGCTCGTTGCTCGGTTTCTTGCTTTACCGGCCATTTAACTACCCTTCCCATTCCCAAACCGACTTATCTGTCCTTGTCCTCCTCCGTTGTCAGAGAGAGGCCACACGCAGACTGGAGGAACAGCACCTCGTATTCTGCTGGCTTAGCTTAGAACCCAACGGTATGAAGATTGATGTGTAGGAAGGAACTACAGATGTGCGTTCAAACCGAAGACAGACACAAAATGCTGGAATAACTCAGCTGGGCAGGCAGCATGTCGGGAGAGAAGGAATGGGAAACGTTACCCATTTCTTCCCTCCAGAGATGCTCCCTGACCCGCTGCGATACTCCAGCATTTTGTATCTACCTTCGGTATGAAGACTGAATTCTCCAATGTTAACTAATATCCCCTACACCCTCTCTCCCTTTCATGTGCCCCTAACCCGAAACGGCACCCGTTCCTCCCACTATCCCCCCACCCCCATGTTCCCTTCCATCGATATCCCTCCCTCTGGCTTTACATTTCACTCGTCTTCTTTCCACACCTAACAGGATTTTGTCTCCTTTTCATCTTTAGCCGTTATCATTATTTTGAACCATCTGCCAATCGCCCCTCCCCTCACCCCACTGCCCTTCTGAAGGATGTCATTGCAATAGCCGGTCCCAGCATCCTCTCTATTATCAACAGTTCTCTGGCCACTGGCACTGTTCCAACCTGTTTCAAGCACGCGGTGGTCCAGCCCCTACTGAAAAAACCTAACCTAGACCCCACCTTGCCTAGCAACTACAGACCCATTTCCAAACTGCCATTCCTGTCAAAAGTCCTTGAAAAGGCAATTCTAAACCAATTAGTGCCCTACCTACACCAAAACACCATCCTGGAAAGTCTCCAGTCAGGTTTCAGAGCCCACCACAGCACAGAGTCTGCCTTGTTGAAGGTACACAACGACCTGCTTCTCGCCATCGACACCGGTGACTGTGCAATCCTGCTCCTTCTCGACCTCAGCGCAGTGTTCGATACAGTGGACCACTCCATCCTTATTGGCCGTCTCCGGTACGCGGTTGGCATTGATGGCACTGCCCTGAGCTGGTTCGCTTCGTACCTCAAAGATAGGAGTTTCGCCATCAACATAGGCAGTTATTCCTCTGCTCCAGCTAGCCTCTCCTGCGGAGTTCCACAAGGCTCCATCCTAGGCCCCATTCTCTTCTCTCTATACATGCTCCCCCTTGGCCAAATCATTCAAAGGCACGGCATTTCTTTCCACTGCTATGCCGATGACACTCAGCTTTACCTCCCCCTGAAACCCAACAACCAGTCACATTTAAACAGCCTCTTACACTGCCTTGAGGACATAAAATGTTGGATGGCACAGAACTTCCTCCAATTAAATGAGAGCAAGTCTGAGGTCATCCTATTCGCCCTCCCCCCCCCCCCCCCCCCCACTCCATCAAATCGATAACAGGCAGTCTTGGAAGCCTATCCTGCCTAGTCAAACCGCATGTCAAAAACCTCGGCGTGATATTTGACTCTGCATTAAAATTTGATAAGCAAGTCAACGCTGTGGTAAAAGCCAGCTTCTTCCAACTTCGTACCATAGCTAAAATCAAACCTTTCCTCCAATTCGACGACACAGAAAAAATCATTCACGCTTTCATTTCCTCCCGCCTAGACTACTGCAACTCCCTATACACTGGGATCAGCCAATCTTCCCTGTCCCGCCTACAACTGGTCCAAAACGCCGCAGCGAGACTCCTGACGGGTACCCGTATAAAGGGACCACATCACCCCGATTCTGGCCTCTCTCCACTGGCTCCCTGTACGGTACAGAATTAACTTCAAGCTCCTATTCACGTATAAAGCCCTAAATGGACACCCCCCCCCCCCCCCCCCCCACATCAAAAATCTTCTAACCCACCTCTCTAACTCCAGGTCCCTCAGGTCGGCCGACTTGGGGCTACTCACTATCCCGCGGTCTAGGCTTAAGCTCAGGGGTGACCGCGCTTTTGCGGTTGCAGCTCCTAGACTGTGGAACAGCATCCCTCTCCCCATCAGAACTGCCCCCTCCATCGACTCCTTTAAGTCCAGGCTCAAAACCTATTTCTACTCCCTAACGTTTGAGGCTCATTGAGGAGGCGCTGTGAACTGTTTGCGTGCTACTGTATGTTTCATTTTTTCCTTAGTACGTAATCAGATGTACAGCACTTTGGTCAACGTGGGTTGTTTTTAAATGTGCTATACAAATAAAATTGACTTGACTTGACTTGACTCACCCGAATCGACGTAATACTACTGTTGGGAGGAACTGCAGAAGCTAGTTTCTAACGAAGATAGACATAACGTGCTGGAGTAACTCAGCGGATCAGGCAGCATCTCTGAAGAAAAAAAGATGTGACGTTTCGGTTCGGAACTTTTCTTCAGAACGAAAGAAACGTCACCTATTATTTTTCTTCAGAGATGCTGCCTGACCCGCTGAGTTACTGCAGCACTTTGTACCTCTGTAGAAACGTTCCGACACGAAAGGTCACCTATCCTTGTTCTCCAGAGATGCTGCCTGATTTACTGCAGCACTTTGCGTCTATCCACCTCCTACTTGCCAGGCTTTATTCCGGCCCCACGTCTCTTTTGCAGCTTTCTCCCCCTACCACAATCAGTATGGAAGAGAGGCTCGACCGGAATCGTAGTCTATCAATTCCCTCCACAGATGCTGCCTGACCCGCTGAGTTCCATCAGCACGTTGTATTCTGATCCTAAAACATCGCGCTGTTGATTTAAAGCCGAAGGGTTGGATGACCGGCCAGTGTAAGGTTCCAAACAATGTAACCTAATGTTCCATTATAATTTAATCCATTTTTGCCTTGTTGCCATTTTTGCCTAAAAATCAAACGGATTTTTAAAAAAACGGAAAAACCTGGAAATACTCAGCAGGTCGGGCGGGCGGGCCTCTGCGAAGAGAAACAGAGTCAATATTCCAGATAGAAAGACTGCACACCAGATCTTACCAGCAAGTGAGATAGTCGGAAAATCAAAAAATGTCACGGTAGACGCTGAATATCTAAAATAAGAACAATTTTGATTGAATATCTTTGTCCTAAAAGATTGGCTCGGTTTCTATTCTCACAGATGCTGCTTGACCAATATTTCCTGCGTGTTCGGTTTACGTTTTCGTTTCAACATTTGCAGATTTTTGTTTAGATTAATACTTTTCAAATGGCAGTCGTCCAATCTCAGACCTCAGGTTAAAATATGTTACAATCAGATGACAATTTAGCGAGCTTTCAGTACGAATCGCAGAATCGCTGCAATGTACAAAGAAAAGGCAACAAAATGGAGATACACGGAACTGCAGGTGCCACAATCTTGAGCAAAACATAAAATACGAGAGGAACTCACCGGGTCAGGCCACTCTCGTGGAGGGAATGGATAAGTAAGATTTCGCGTCGGGATCATTTTTCAGAATGGAGAGCAATCAGCCCATCGCGTCAATACTGCCCCAAACAACTGTGCTAATCCCACGTAACTGTTGATGGACCCAACCAGACCGGTTAGGGCTCTTCAACTGTTGAAATCTGAAGGGCACAGGATTGTTTCTGAAACGTGGCGACTCTTTGTGTTCTATATCAGAAGTGTACTGTTATTAGAATAAACGGTTGAACATATTTATGCGTGACTGTCGTTATGTAGAGCATGATTTTACTGAGTTAATAGCAAAACAAATAATGTAACTGTATCTATCTACTTGTGACAATAAAGTATCATTGAACCGCTGAGTTTCTGATTACCATCATTTATTGAGTGAATACATGTGTTTATAATTATCCATCTACCAACGTCCTCTCGTTACAGGGGCACGGCTGCACGTTCACTTCTTTGTTTTTCCAAGAGATAACGGGTGGTGTTTAATAATGTTCCTATTTCACAGTCAACTTACAATGGAATTACAAATGATGGCAATGCTCGACAGGTCAGGCAGCATCTATGAAACAAGAAATAGGAATGATGTTACGGACGAAAGTCCTTGGTGAGAACAGGCAGGAGATGGGAATCTCGCCGGAGGGAGGTGCAGAACTTCTTTAAGGCACGGGTATTCCTGGAAAGAGCAGCGACAGTGAATTTAACATTGAAGGAAAAGACGTGAAGCAGTGAAGAATCTGACGACGCCGCTGCGAAATTCGAAACCCTGTTGGGTAAATGGTGAAATGTACTAATAAGAATAGTGCAGGTGAACAATTTACACCGAGCCGAGATGCAGAGAGCTTGAAACGGTAGCGTTGCATTATTGTCTATCCATTAGCATCAAGTACTGGAGATATAATCTGAACAGTGGAAGCCATTATCGCGTGGAAAATCACGAGGGGAATGGATAGGGTGAATGCACATTGTGTGTTACCCAGATTGGGGGAATCAAGAACCAGAGGACATAGGCTTACGGTGAGAGAGGAAATATTTAATAGTAACCTGAGGGGCAACTTTTACACTGAGCCGCTCTTGCGTATATGGAACGATCGGCCAAAGGAGGTAGTAGAATGTTGTACGAACTGTAACAACATTTTAAAGAGCGTAAGAAGGAACTGCAGATGCTGATTGACAGCAAAGATAGACACAGATGCTGGAGTAACTCCGCGGATCAGGCAGCATCTCTGGAGAAAGGGAATAAGTGGGGATTCGGGTCGAGACCTTTCTTCAGATTGGGACACAGGGAAAAGGGCAAGGGCAAATATAGAAAGTAAATGGAACGAATGAATGAAGGAAATATAAAAAACAACGATGCTCAAGGAAATGTGGAACCCACAATGGTCCATTGTTGGTGTGGGGTAGGTGATAACAAGTTGTACAGACTGTGAAACTCAACAGGACGGCAGTGAAACTAGTATGACAACTAGGGTGGAGGAGCAACGGAGAGAGAAGGGATGCAAGGGGTTACCTGAAGATAGATAAATCAATATTCATACCGCTGGGTTGTAAGCTGCCCAAGCGAAATATGAGGCGCTGTTTCTCTACTTTGTATTTGGCCGCACTCTGACAATGGAGGAGGCCTGGAATAGAAAGATCAATGTGGGAATGGGAAGGGGAGTAAACGTGTTTGGCAACCGGGAGGTCACGTATGTCGGGGCGGTCTGAGCGAAGGTGCTCAGCAAAACGATCGCCGAGTTTGCGCTTGGTCTCGCCGATATATGGGAATCCACACCTGAAACAACCGATACAGGAGATGATGTTGCAGTACGTGCAAGTGAACCTCAACCTACGTGCAAGTTTCACCTGAAAGGACTGTCGGGGTCCCTGGACAGAGTCGAGGGAGGAGGTATGGGGTCAGGTGCTGCATCTCCTGTGGTTACAGGGGAAGGTACCTGGGGTGGGGGTTGGTTTGTTTGGGAAGGAATGAGTTAACCAGAGTTGCGGAGGGAACATAGAAACATAGAAAATAGGTGCAGGAGTATGCCACTCGGCCCTTCGAGCCAGCACCGCCATTCAATATGATCATGGCTGATCAACGGGGGATCAGGAACGGGGTACTGATTGAGAATGATCAGCCATGATCACATTGAATGGCGGTGCTGGCTCGATGGGCCGAATGGCCTCCTCCTGCACCTATTGTCTATTGTCTATTGTCAACCAAAATCTGTACCAGTTCCTGCTTTCTCCCCATATCCCTTGATTCCGTTAGTCTTGAGAGCTATATTTAATTCTCTTTTGAAAACATCCAGTGAATTGGCCTCCACTGCCTTTTGTGGCAGAGAATTCCACAGATTCACAAATATCTTGTTGAAAAAGTTTTTCTTCATCTCAGTCCTAAGAAGCCATCCCCTTGTTCTTAAACTGTGAACCGTGGTTCTACACTCCCAAAAAAAATCGGGAACATTTTTCCTGTATCTACCCTGCCCAATCTCTTAAGAATTTAATATGTTTCTATAAGATCCCCTCTCATCCTTCTAAATTCCAGTGAATATAAGCCCGATCGACCTATTCTTTCAACATATGTCAGTCCCGCCATCCCGTGTATTAACCTGGTGAACCTATGTTGCACTCCCACAATAGCAAGAATGTCCTTCCTCCAATTGGGAGACCAAAAATGCACACAATACTCCAGCCGTGGTCTCACCAGGGCCCTGTACAAATGCAGTAGGACCTCCTTCCTCCCATATTCAAATCTTCTCGCTATGAAGGCCAACATGCCATTTGCTTTCTTCATTGCCTGCTGCACCTCTATGCTTACTTTCAGTGACTGATGTACAATGACATCCAGGTCCCCTTGCACCTCCCCTTTTCCTAAACTGACACCATTCAGATAACAATCTGCCTTCTTGTTCTTGCCACCAAAGTGGATGACTTCACATTTGTCCACATTATACTACATCTGCGCACTCACCCAACCTATCCAAGTCACCCTGCAGCCTCATAGAGTTCTCCTCGCAGCTCACACTGCCGCCCAGCTTTGTGTCATCCACAAACTTGGAGATGTTACATTTAACATTTTCACCCAGAGTGTTGTAAATCTGTGGAATCCTGTGCCACGGAAGGCAGTGGATGCCAATTCACTGGATGTTTTCCAGAGAGAGTTAGATTTAGCTCTTCGGGCTAAATGAATCAATGGATATGGGGAAAAGCAGGGACGCGGTGCTGATTTTGGATAATCAGCTATGATCGTATTGAATGGCAGAGCTGGCTCGAACATCTGAATGGCCTACTCCAGCACATATTTTCTATGTTGAACCATATTGTATTATTAAATCAATCAAAACATTCAAGGCATTTCCACTGTGAGCTCTCTGCAGTCTCTTATAAAATAAACCTAAAACCGGAATATTCTGTAAGCACATCTGCACTTCCCAGAATAGCGGAATAGTAGAGCCATCGAGTCATAGATTGATACAGCGTGGAAACAGGCCATTCGGCCCAACTTGCCCAAGCCGGCCAACATGTCCCAGCTACACTAGTCCCACCTGCCTGCGTTTGGTCCATATCCCTCTAGACCTGTCCTATCCATGCCACTGTCTAACTGTTGCTTAAATATTGGATAGTTCCAGACTCAACTACCTCCTCAGGCAGCTTGCTCCATACACCCACCACCCTTTGTGTGAAACGTTTACCCTCAGATTCCTATGACATTGTTCCCTTCACCTTCAACCAATGCCCTCTTGTCCTCGATTCACCTACTCTCGGAAAGGGACTCCGTGCATCTACCCGATCTATTGATCTGCGGCACGGTGGCGCAGCGGTAGAGTTGCTGCCTTACAGCGAATGCAGCGCCGGAGACTCAGGTTCGACCCTGACTACGGGCGCCGTCTGTGCGGAGTTTGTACGTTCTCCCCGTGACCTGCGTGGGTTTTCTCCGAGATCTTCGGTTTCCTCCCACACTCCAAAGACGTACAGGTATGTAGGTTAATTGACTGGGTAAATGTTTTTTTTTAAATTGTCCCTAGTGTGTGTAGAATAGTGTTAATGTGCGGGGATCGCTGGGCGACGCGGACTCGGTGGGCCGAATCTAAATCTAAATCTAAATCTCATGATTTTATACATCTCCATAAGATCACCGCTTATCCTCCTGCGCTCCAACGAATAAAGTTCCAGCCAACTCAACCTCTCCCCGTAGCTCAGATCCTCTAGCCCTGGCAATATCCTCGTAAATGTTCTCTCTACCCTTTCCAGCTTGACAACAGCGTTCCTATAACATGGTGCCCAAAACTGAACAAATTACTCTAAATGCTGCCTCACCAACGTCTTATACAACTGCAAAATGGCTTCCTAACTCCTCTACTCAATACTCTGACTGATGATGGCCAATGTACCAAAAGGCTTTTTGACCACCCTATCTAGCTGCGACTCCACCTTCAGGGAACCATGCACCTGCACTCCAAGATCCGTGTGCCTGCCACACTCCCCAGAGCCCTACCATTCACTGTGTAGGTCCTGCCCATGTAAGACTTTCCAAAATGCAACACCTCACATTTCTCTGTATTAAATTCCATCTTCGCCGTCGCCCCGCGCCGAAAACGCTGTGTTGCAATCGGCGGGTCGAATCTGCCGGCAGAAGCCATGGCTCTGGAACTCCGGCCCGGTCAGACCGTGTAGGTCCATCCGCATAGAAGACTTCTGAGGCTGAATTTGCGGGCCTGTATCTCATCTCCGTTGCGACGTTGACTGGACATTCCGGTTCCCATCGACTCGGCGCGGCAGTGCGCGTAGGACAGCGGGGTTCGGGGCTTCTCACAGCCGACCGCGATTTCAGGAGATTCCCGGCAGCGGTACATACACGCGGTTGGTCACCAGTTGACGATTCGCGGCCCGATCAGAGCGCCGCCGCCACTTCGCGTGTCCCCGAACCCCGCGCTGCTGCCGCCGAGCTCCCCGCCGACGCCCCCGTGCTGAAAACCCAATGTTGCAATCGGCGGGTCAAATCTTCCGGGAATCTGACGGAATCGCGATAGCCGAGATAGAGCCCTGCAAATTCGGCGTTGAAAGTCGGCTATGGGGATGGATCCACCCGGTCCGGCCGGGCCTGAGTTCCATAGCCCTGGATGCTGGCGGCAGATGCGACCCGCCGACAGCAACATTGCGTTTTCGACACGAGTCGTCAGCGGTGAACTCTGTGGGCGCTGCACGGTGTTCGGACACACCTGAAGAGCCGGCTGCGCCCCGACCGGGCCGCGAATCGTTAACTGGTGACCGGCTGTGTGAGTGTACCGCTGCCGGGAACCTGCCGATATCGCGGCTGACTGGAGACACACGGCGACCCCGCTATCCGACGCGGAATACCGCGACGAGTCGATTTGTACCGGAATGGCGAGCATAAGCCGCCGCGGAGCCGAGATACAGGCCCGCAGATTCCGCCTCGGAAGTGGTCTGTGAGTACAGATCCACCCGGTGTGGCCGGGCTGGAGATCCAGAGCAGATTCGACCCGCGCGGGGCGTCGGCGGGGAGCTCGGCGGCTGCAGCGCGACTCGTCAACCGAATCTGCGGGTCTGTATCTCGGCTCCGCGACGGCGTAGGTTGGACGTTCCGGTGGACATCGACACGTCACGGCCATCCGCGCCGGACAGCGGGGTCGCCGGGCTCCCCCGATTTACCGCGATTGCGGCAGATTTCCCGGCAGCGGTACTCACGCGGTCGGTCACCAGTTGACGAGTCGCGACCGGATCGGGGCCCCGACGACTCTTCGGGGTTTCCGGACCCCGCGCTGTCCCCGCCGGAGCTCCTCGCCGACGAACCCCGCGTCCAAAACGCAACGTGGCAATCGGCGGGTGGAATCTGCCGCCTGCGGACGTGTCTCTGGAGCTCCGGAAACCCGCACTCCCGGCGCGTCCGTTCCCAAGGCCGACTCCACATGCGCACTTTGCGGGTCCGTATCTGGGATCCGCGGCGCTCTGGGAAGGCCGTTCCGGTTAGCGGCTCGTTGGCCCGCGTCGGACGGCGGGGTCGCCGTGAACTCCCGGGTTACCGCGACATCGGCAGATTCCCGCCAGTGTTACACTCACGTGGCCGGTCACCAGATGATGAGTCGAGGCCCGTTCGGGCGCTGCCGACTCTTCATGTGCCTCTGAAAACATGTGCTCCACCCGCCGATCTCCCCGCCGACGAACCGGGCTGAAAACGCAAATGTTGTATTCGGCGGGTCGGATCTGCGGTTTGCGGCCGGGTCTCTCGAGCGCGGGCCGGGACACACCAGACGGATCCGTTCCCATAGACGACTTGCGATGCTGAATCTGCGGGCCTGTACGACTGCTCCGCGGCGGCCTAGGCTGAATGTTACCGGGCCCATCTACTCGTTGCGACAGCCCGCGTCGGACAGCGCGGTCCCGGGCTCGCCCAGTTCACCGCGATTTCGGCAGAGTCCACGGAAAGGTGCAGTCACCGGACAGGTCGCCGGTTGACGGGTCGCGGCCGCTCGAGGCGGTGCCGACTCTCCAGGTGTTTCCGATCACCGCGCTGCAGCCGCCGAGCTCCCCGCCGGCGCCCCGGGCAGATAATGCACGGTTACAATCGGCGGGTGGAATCTGCCGCCTGCGGTCGCGCTCGGCAACTCTGGCCCGACCACACCTGACGGATCCGACCCAAAGCAACTTCCGATGTCGGATTTGCGGGTCCGTATCTCGGCTCCGCGGCAGCCAAGGCTACCGGTCCAGTATCCTACGACGCGTCGCGGCGACCTACGTCGGACAGCGGGATCGCCGTGCGCTCCCTGCCGACCGCTATTCCAGCGGATTCCCGGCAGCGGGACGCGCACGGGGCCGGTCTCCAGTTGACGAGTTGCGACCCGATCCGCAAACCGCCGACTCCTCGGGTTTCTCTGAACACCGCGCCGCACCCGCCCAGCTCCGCGCCCACACCCTGGGCCCCAAATGCAATGTTGCAATCGGCGGGTCGAATCTGCCGCCTGCGCCCGAGTCTCTGGATCTCCCGCCCTTTGCAGACCTGGTGGTTTATCCCCATTGCCGACTTCCGAGGCCGAATGTGCGAGGCTGGATCTCCGCTCCGCGGCGGCGTAGCCTCGACGTTCCGGTACCCATCGACTGTCGCGACAGTCCACGTTGGAGAGCGGGGTCGCCGGGCTGCCCCGATTTACCGTGATTTCTTCAGATTTCCCGGCAGAGGTTTAGTCGTGTGAGGGTTAAACAGGGAATCTCAGCTAGAATGTAAAATGGAATTACCAGTTACATTAGCAGCGCTGCGTTCCACAGCCCCTGAAAACAACATTCAACCACAGTTTTCCAGACAGTGGGAGACACTGTCTGCACCTGTCCGTGTCAGGGGACTCGCGTTGCCTGGGAACGTCGCCTTTCTCAGGCCATTCTATGGGAAAGTGTAGCGTTGGTGAACCAAACACAGCAGCAATAGTGGGGTCGACCTCCCGCGCCGCTGCCGCTAGTAGCGCAGAAACGTTGCAGACAAGGGGGGCTTATGGTGGGGTCGGGGAGGGGCAGTGGCGCGGTCCGCTCTGGTGAGAAATGCCATAAAGGATGGAGTTGGCGGCCTTTCGGGGAGAGAGCCCCAGCCTTGGGCCGTGTGGCGGACGGTGCCGGGTGATGGAGAACAGAACCATCCTGCGGGGTTTATGGGAGTGTGGGGTGCGGATGGAGGAGTGGGGGTTTAGGGGGAGTGCGGGGGATGGGGTGGGGGTGGTGCAAAAGGAGTGAGTGGTGCGGGGGTGGGGGGGGTCAGGGTTGTGCGGGAGTGTGGGTTCTGGGTGTGTGCAGGGTGCGGTGGTGCACGGACGCGTTGCAGGTGGTGATAAGCCGGTGGGAACGTGCAGAGGTCGGTGCGGGGCCGTGCGGGGTCGGGGAGGTGCGGGGTGAGGGCAGTGCGGCGTCTGTGGGACTGATGGGTCGGGGGAGTTGGGCCGCGCCGGGTATCTCGGACATTTACCCGGTGAGTCGCTGCCCTTCGGGAGTTGCTTCTGAAGGTGCCCTACATTTGCCAACAGGAACGGACAGAGGGCACCGGACCCCCGCACCCCCCTCACCCCATTCCTCCGTGAATGGACAGGACGTGAATCCCTCGAATTCTCTGCCAGAGGTCACGGTGGAGGCGTCAGGTCACAGAGTCAAGGCGGAGATTAACGGTTCGTTAGACTGAAGCGATCGCGGAGTAGGAGCAGAGCGGATAGAGGCTGAGGCCAAGGTTGGATCAGCCATATTGTTACTGAACGGATGGCAGCTCGTTGTGATGTTAATAGAGTCCATGGATTAACAGCCGCCTGAGTTTTATTCCGGGAGAGATGTAGACTGGAGCGGGTGGGGCGACGGGAGGGGCCTGTGTGGGAGGAGTTGTCCAGGTGCTGCTGTTAATGGGCTAGCGGGGGGTAGTGGGGGCGGGGAGTGCGTGGTGGGGGTGGGGGAGTGGGGAGTGGGTAGTGGGGGCGGGGAGTGTGCGGTGGGGGTGGGGGAGTGGGGAGTGGGTAGTGGGGGCGGGGAGTGTGCGGTGGGGGTGGGGGAGTGGTGAGGGGGTTGTGGGGGAGGGGGTAGTGGGGGCGGGGAGTGCGTGATGGGGGGAGTGGGAAGGGGGTAGTGGGGAGGGGGTAGTGGGGACGGGGAGTGCGTGGTGGAGGTGGGGGAGTGGGGAGGGGGTTGTGGGGGAGGGGGGTAGTGGGGGCGGGGAGTGGGCGGTGGGGGAGTGGGGGCGGGGAGTGGGGAGGGGGTAGTGGGGGCTGTGATTGCGCGGTGGGCGGTGGGGGAGGGGGTAGTGGGGGCGGGGAGTGGGGAGGGGGCTATGGGGCAGGAGAGTGTGCGGTGGGGGAGTGGGGGTGGGGTAGTGGGGGCGGGGAGTGCGTGGTGGGCGGTGGGGGAGTGAGGAGGGGGTTCTGGGGGAGGGGAGTGCGCGGTGGGCGGTGGGGGGAGTGGGGAGGGGGTTGTGGGGGAGGGAGTAGTCGCGGCGAGGGGAAGGACGAGGAGGAAGTGAGTGCTCGATAGTCCCGGTACTCAATGAGCCACGGACGCGCCCTCACCACCCGGTCGCCCTGACAGCGCTGCCCGGCTGCGATGGCGATGGTTCGGCGCCGTGGACGGGACTGCCCGGGGAAGGACAGGCGGGTGAAGAGGGACCGGTCGTGCTTGGCCACGCGTCTGGGGAGCTGTGTGCGGGAGACACGGAGAGAGTGTCCCACACACCGGATCCCACTCTTTGCCTTCTGCCATTCGGACAATCTTCGATCCATTCCAGTACCGTCCCAGTAACAGCGTCGGCTCCCATGTTGTTGAGAAGCTTTGCCCGCGAAGCAAAGGGCAGTGAATGAGACGGCAGTTGCTGGAATGTCCAACACAAACAGAAGACAGGAAAACAGCAGCGGGTCAGGCTACATTTGTCACCAGTTCTGATGAGGGAATTATCCAACCCGTTGATTTACACATTACACCTCCCCAGGTGCTGCCCGACCCGCTGAGTTCTTCCAGCGCTCCGTGTTTATCTGCTGTATCTTGCTGCATATCTGGTGCAGTACCAGCCGCGCCCACCCGGTGGCAGCATCCTCCGGCATCGCGCCCTCCTCAGCATCAGCCCTGTCAAGGCCGAGAGATTTCCCACCGCTCTCTCCGCTTTGTCCCAACATCCCCGTTACATTCTTCACCTCCCTGTCTACTGTGGTCTAGCATTCATAGTCCGTTAGGCTACAGGTCCTGTATCCGAGGCCCCTCTGTTCCTCAACACCCCCAGGGCCCCTACCTTCATTTGACCTCACTTTGCACTCTTTAGTATTAAATTCCATTTCCATTCATGTGCCCAAGTTACTCGCCAATAGTTACATTTCTCCACCCTGAGACCATCCTCAATAGAACTGTTTATCGCGTCATCTGCCACTTTACTAATATCACCTTCTCTTCATCGAAGTTGTTCACGTACATAAGAAGCGCCGTGGGCCGCACGTAACTAACTACATGTAGGTGGGGATTAAGGACCATATAATACTAGTGAGACTTCCTTCCTCCAGACCCAAGGTGGCACAGTGGCGCAGCGGGAAGAGCCGCTGCCTCACAGAGCCAGCGATTCTGGTTCAATCCTGACCTCGGGTACTCTCTGTGTGGAGTGTGCACGTTCTATCTGTGAATGAATGAATGAATGAATGAATGAGTGAATGAATGAATGAATGAATGAATGAATGAATGAATGAATGAATGAATGAATGAATGAATGAATGAATGAATGAATGAATAAATGAATACTTTATTGTCACAATGACAAGTCAGAGTGATAGTCTTTGTTTTGCATACCCAAGGTCTGTAAAGAGTCGCCTCATAAAGGGCGTAGACAAAGTTATAAAGTATCCCACGCCGGGTCCGCCTTTTCTTTCCCTCCCCACACTGCCGCTCCCACAAGCCGGGTCCCTTGTCCCCCCCCCCCCTCTCGGCGGTTCCCCACGCCGGGTCCTCCATTGCTCTGATCGCATGTGTTTCTCCGGGTGGTCGAACCTCCTACCGCAACCCAAAGATATGCAGGTTTGCAGGTTAATCTGCACTCCATATGTTGCTCCTCGTTTGCAGGGAATGGTCGACGAAGTTGTAACATTGAACGAGTGCGAGCGGGTGATCGATGGTCGTTGTGGTCTCAGTGGGTGGAAGAGCCTGTTTCCATTCTGTATCTCTCTTTACAAACAAACCCCAGGTCCTCTCGTAATGAAGGTCAATGTTTCACACGCCCCGAGTGCCCACTGTACCCGCCTGTGGGTTTCATGTGACTTGTGCACAAGGACATCCAGGTCCCTCTGAATATCAACACCGTACAATCTCTCGCCGTTTAACAAGATGCGCGGGTTCTCTGTTTCTCTCGACACACAGCAGGGCTTTTGTGTCCACCGCGTTCATGTTGGCCGTTCAGCGCCCATCTACACTAGCGTGATTATCAGCAATTAAAGTGCACATTTGGGTACATTTAGAATGTGGGGGAGTCTTTGCCTCCAACAAAGCGCGTTCCGGATCACAACACCCAATGTCGATCTGACCACTTTTACACCCCTTATGCCTCACCTTTAAACTGATGCCCTCTGGTATTACACATATCGGTTCTGGGGTGAGGTCTCTCGCCAACTATCAACACCCATGTTATTCTGTACTTTTACAGCACGGAACCAGCTGAACACAGTGGGTCTTGACCCGAAACATCGCCCATTCGTCCTCTCCGGAGATGCTGCCTGCCCCGCTGAGTCACTCCAGCACTTTGTGTTTTTTTTTAAAAACATGCAGGACAAGAACAGTGCAAACCATCTTGCCCATTCTCGGCGGGCACAGATATTGATTAGAATTGTATTGGGTCGTGTTCACAATTACCATTATACCCGGCACCCGTGCCACTCATGTGCCCCCCGGGCGTTATCCCTTCCCTCATTTGAGGGGCGTCTCCACCACACTCTGCCCCCCAATGTCCAGCAGCGGAGGGACCCGAGTCGGTCGTTCGACCCCACAGAGTCTTGGCGTTGGCTCCACCAAGATTCAGTGGGTCCCTCAGCACGTACTCCTGCAGTCTGCAGCGGGCCAGTCGGCAACATTCCCCGACGGACAGCTCGCTCCGCTGGGAGGTCAACAAAGCTCGGGCAGACCAAAGAGCGTCTTTCACCGAGTTAATGAGCTTCCAGCGGCATTTCACGTCCGTCTCTCAACGTGTCCTTGGGAACAGCCCGTAAATCACAGTCTTATATGACGGAGCTGTTTGGAATAAACCGGGACAGGGATCCTTGCAAACTTCTCCAGACCCTCTTTGTAAATCCACACTCTGCGAAGAGGTGGGCAACCGTCTCCCGTCTATAGCAGCCGTCCCGAGGGCAGCGAGCGCTGGTAGTGAGGTTCCGACGGTGCAGGAACCATCTGATATTTAACTTTTTTTAAATTTAAAAATACTTTATTCGAAAACAAAAACAAACATACAAAGTGCATCTCGATAAAATCAAAAGCTCCCCGTATTGGCAGTTTACAAACAAACATTTATTAAATTAAAATTCCACCAACTTTGTCAATAATACATTCGACTCCAGCGGCGACCATCAAATGTGGTTTTATAAAACTGCCACAGGACTTCCCAACCCTGATAATCAAAGCCGCAACCGACGTAGGGAAACGGACCATGTAGGGAAACGGACCCGACCTTATGTACGCGGAGGGGGTCCCGTGTGCGAGGGGGCGCGCTCCGTGTTCGTGAGTCCCGGGTGGCTGCTCGTGTACGGGCGCCGGATCCCGGATTGGCGAGGTTTCGTGTATCGGGGAGACTGGAGGTTGTGGCCGGGCCGGGACTCCGGAGTCGCGGGCTCCCTGTACCCGACCCACCGCCGCCACCGCCCCCACCCACCGCTCCCTACGCCCCGCTCCCCGACCCGCCTCCACCGCCCGCTCCCCGCCCCCGCTCCCCGCCCCCCGCCCCGTGGGGAGTGCCCGTGTCGGGGCCTCTATGTCTGTGGGTCCGTGTCAGCGAAGTGAAGGGGGTGGGGGAGCTGTATCCACAGCGGAGACTCTAGGAGATGGATCTGTGTCCGGGGTGCTGGGCTCGGTGAGAGGGCGGCGGGTGGGGTATTCGTGTCGGGGGAGCGAGGGTTCGGTGTCGGGGAGGAGGCGCGGGACGTGGCCGGTGAATTGGGTTTGGTGGTGGAGAGACAGGCGGGATGTTGGCGATCGGGGGACGGCCCAGGAGGGGCTGTTCGTGCACGGGGGCCGGGGCCGTGTGACGCCAGGTCCTGGCGGATGGGAGAGCAGCAGTGATTAGCTCTTTTAAACAAGAATAAAGACGCTTGGACATGTACAGGGGTGGGATAGATTTAGAGGGATGTGGGCCAAAGGCGGGCAGGTGGGACGAGTGTAGATGGGGCATGTTGGGCGGCGTGGGCAAGTTGGGCCGAGGGGCCTGTTTCCACGCTGTGTGACTCGTTGCCTCTCTAACAAGACACATAACTTAACCCTGATGTAATTAGACAGGGAAACGACAGACGGACCGGCGTTGTGGGGGTGGGGAGTGTACCGGTGATGTGGGTCAGCTGGTAACATGGGCAGGGCAGGGGCGGGGGGGAAATGAGTCCCGGTCAGTGCGAACATATACGCTCTGAGAGGAGCAGTAAGGGGCGGCCACACGCGGTGAATGATGGGGAAGAAACATAGAAAATAGGTGCAGGAGGAGGCCATTTGGCCCTTCGAACCAGCACCGCCCTTCATTGTGATCATGGCTGATCGTCTACAATCAATAACCGTGCCTGCCTTCTCCCCATACCCCTTGATTCCACTGGCCCCCAGAGCTCTATCTAACTCTCATTTAAGTTCATCCACTGCCCTCTGTGGCAGAGAATTTCACAAATTCACAACTCTCTGGGTGAAAACGTTTCTTCTCATCTCAGTTTTAAATGGCCTCGCGCTTATTCTTAGAATGCGTCCCCTGGTTCTGGACTTCCCAACATTGGGAACATTTTTTCCTGCATCTAGCTTGTCCAGTCCTTTTATGATTTTATACGTCTCTTTAAGAAACTTCTCTCATCCTTCTATACTCCAGTGAATACAAGCCCAGTCTTTCCAATCTTTCCTAATATGACAGTCCCGCTATCCCAGGGATTAACCTCGTGAACCTACGCTGCACTGTCTCAATAGCAAGGACGACCTTCCTCAAATTAGGAGAACAAAACTGCACACAATACTCCAGATATGGTCTCACCAGGGCCCTATACAACTGCAGAAGGACTTTGCTACTGTACTCAAATCCTTTCGTTATGAAGACCAACCTGCCATTAGCTTTCTTCACTGCCTGCTGTATCTGCACGCTTACTTTCAGTGACTGGTGTACAAGGTCACCAAGGTCTCGTTGCACTTCCCCGTTACATAACCTGACGCAATTGAGATAATAATCTGCCTCCTTATTTTTGCCGCCAAAGTGGATAACCTCACATTTATCCACATTATACTGCATTTGCCACGCATCTGCCCACTCACTCAACCGGTCCAGGTCACCCTGCAACCTCCTAACATCCTCTTCGCAGTTCACACTGCCACCCAGCATTGTGTCATCCGCAAACCTGCCAGTGTTAAATCTAATTCCATCATCCAAATCATTAATATATGTTGTAGATTGTCCCGGGGAGTATTGGGGAGCGGGGAGATCTCGGGGTACTCCATGAAGCGGCAGCTCAGATCGACAAGACGATCCTGTCCCCTGACCCTGACACACACGGTGAATGCAGGGGTCCCGGGGAGTATTGGGAGCGGGGAGATCTCGGGGTACTCCATGAAGCTGCAGCGCAGATCGACAAGATGGTCCTGTCCCTGACCCTGACACACACAGTGCTCATGTCGCCCTCATCGGCCGCGGCGAGGGAACCAGGAGCCCGGGAGACCGCTGGGAATGTGAGCGAATCACAGAGAGTGCTGGAGGAACTCCGCGGGTCAGGCAGCGTCTGTGGAGGGAATGGACCGGCGAGGTTCCGGGTGGGTTCAGTCTGAGGAAGGGAGGGGTGGGTAAAGCTGAGAGAACCTGCCCCAGGGTCAGAGGCGGGCAACTGATCAGGGGGAGCAGAGAAGCGGCCGCGCCGTTAAACCAGTCCGCCGTTGCGGAGTTCGCAGAAGACGTCACCGGCACTTAGTGTAGATTAATGTAGTTTATTGTTATCACCTGTACCGAGGTACAGTGAAAAGATCTGTTGTGCCGCGCTGGTCCAGTGAGCGGAAACACTGTCCGTGATTACAATCTAGCCGTCCACAGTGTACAGATACAGGAGACATGTATCATGTTAAATGCAGGATAAAGAGCGATTAAAGATGGTCCGAGGGTCTCCGATGAGGGAAGATGGGAGGTTATGACGGCTAATTGGTGATAGATGGTTCAGTTGCCTGATAACAGCTGGGGTGAAACTGTGCCTGAATGTGGAGGGGCGCGTTTTCACACTTCTGTCCCTCTTGTCCGATGGGAGAGGGGAGAAGTGGGATTGGACGCGCTGGTCCAGGACAAGTTGCTGTGATGTTTACTGCTCAGTACTTGAAGTTTACAAACTCCGGCGCTGTCAATGTCCACCGGGGTGTGTGGACCGCATCGCTTCCTGAAGTCGATCACTGTCTCCCAGACACGTTACAATCTCCCGCTCCGTTCTCCAGCGCTCCGGGTTCAGTAGTTTAGAGATACAGCGCGGAAACAGGCCCTGTCGGCCCACCGAGTCCGCACCGACCAGCGATCCCCGCCCACTAACACTATCCTGCACCCACTAGGGACAATTTACAATTTTACCAAGCCAATTAACCTGCACACATGTACGTCTTTGCAGTGTGGGAGGAAACCGGCGATCCCGGAGAAAACCCACGCAGGTCACGGGGGAACCTACAAGCTCCGTACAGACAGCAGCCGTAGTCAGGATCGAGCCCGGGTCACCGACGTTGCGAGGCAGCAACTCGACCGCTGCGCCACCGTCCGCGATCTCCCCGGTCACGGATGTTCCCGGCACCTTCCCCAACCCCCTCCCACCACGGCGTGTCCCAGTGGGCCCACCCTCCCAATGCCCGTGACCCCCCACCCTCCCAATGCCCGTGACCCCCCACCCTCCTAATATCCGTGAGCCCCCACCCTCCCAATGCCCGTGACCCCCACCCTTCCGATGCCCGTGACCACCACCCTCCCAATGCCCGTGGCCCCACCTTCCATCCCCCCTCACCACCACAAGCAGCCACGGACAGGCAGCTGGAGAACACACTGGCCTTTATTGAACATTTATGTCGCGACAGTGAAGCAGAACACGCCCCCCAGCAAAGAATCACATTCCCAGACCACCCCCACCACCCCCCAGCAAAGAATCATATTCCCTGATCACCCCCCGCCCCCCCGAGCAAAGAATCACATTCCCTGATCACCCACCCCCCCCCCCCCCCCCCCCCCACAGTCCACGGGTGGATATGTCGCCTCAACGCCAGGAACCCCTCCCTCCCACTCCGCCCCCCGACCGGCTCCGGGCCTCGGGTCAACCAGCGCTGCAACGCTCCAGCTGTGATTGGCACCGAGATGTTGATCGGGACTGTTCCCCACTGAACCCCGTCATTGCAGGAACATTATGGGAAGCAGCAGCCCCTCCCCCCCCCCACCCCCCCAGTGCAGTCAGTAAATGAGCAGCGACCCAGAGAGACAAGCGCAAAGTCCAAATTACATAACCAGCTGTGGATGCGCTCATTGCTCACCGCCATCACTCCCACGATTACAGTCCCCCGCCCCCCCCCCCCAAAGCAGAAACCCCGCAAACTTGTCCCGCTCTCCACCGACGCTCCTGACCGGCGGCGGGACACGGCGGCCCTGGGGGAGAGAGAGAGAGAGTTGGTCACAGAGCGACGCCAGCCCACCCGTGTAGCAGTAATACCGACCCCCGCCCCCCCCACCGGGAATAAAACCACCCACTCCCCCAGCACCCACAGGACAGCCCAGCACAACAACAGGCCCTTCGGCCCACACTGTCTGTGCCGACCGTGCCGCCAAGACCAACTATCTGCCCGCGCGTCACTCCCCCCCCCCCCCCCCCGCTCCCCGCATCTCCACGCGTCCATCCAAAAGCCTCTTTAATGCCACTGTCGTGTCTGTGTCGCCCCCACCCCCTCAATTATCAGCAATAAACCCACCCCACCCCGGAATAACTGCCCCCCCCGGAAACACCCACCCCTCCCCTTACCGGATATAATACACACAACACACACCACTGGCATATCCCCCCCCCCACACACACCACTGGCATACCCCCCCCCCCACCACCACTGGGCATATCCCCCCACACACACACACACCACTGGCATATCCCTCCCCCCACACACACCCACTGGCATATCCCCCCACACACACACCACTGGCATATCCCCCCCCCACACACACACCACTGGCATATCCCCCCCCCCCCCACACACACACCACTGGCATATCCCCCCCCCCCCACACACACACACTGCATATCCCCCCCCCCCCCACACACACACCACTGGCATATCCCCCCCCAACACGACACACACACCACTGGCATACCCCCCCCCACCACACACCCACTGGCATACCCCCGCCCCACACACACACACCACTGGCATATCCCCCCCCCACACACCACTGGTATATCCCCCCTACACACACACCGCAGGCATATCCCCCCCCCCCCCACACACCACTGGCATAACCCCCCCCACACACACACACCACTGGCATATCCCCCCCACACACACCACTGGTATATCCCCCCTACACACACACACCGCAGCATACCCCCCCCCCCCCCACACACACCACTGGCATATCCCCCCTACACACCGCTGGCATATCCCCTCCACACACAACACACACCACTGGCATATCCCCACCCCCGCACACACACTACACCGCAGACCCCTCCCCCCACGGGATGTATCTCCCGCCCTCGCAACGGGGAATT
>NC_135971.1:35622018-35629018 GCF_053455715.1 Rhinoraja longicauda | reverse complement strand
AACCCACGCAGGTTACGAGGAGAAGGTACAAACTCCGTACAGACAGCACCTGAAGTCAGGATCGAACCCTGGTCTCTGGTGCTGCAAGGCAGCAACTCTACCGCTGCACAGGCTCAATGCTAAGTTCACAAATGCAGGGTGAAATGCAGATAAAGGGGAGGCTCACTTTCCCACACTGAGGCCCATAAGACCACACCTGGTGTATTGTGTGCAGTTTTGGTCTTTGCATTGTCAAAGCAGGCTGTGTGACTAATGTGAGATTGTACAGCCACGGAACAAAACAGAATGAAAGCAAGGATCAACAATGTGAAATTTAATCAGGATTAAATTAATTTCACCAATTCCTTCTCTCCAGAGGTGCTGCCTGTCCCACTGAATTACTCCAGCATTTTGTGTCTGTCCTTGGTTTAAACAAGCATCTGTTATATATATATATATGTGTGTGTGTGCGTGTGTGAGTGTGCGTGTGCGTGTGTGTGTTTGCGTGCGTGTGCGTGTGTGTGCGTGTGAAGGAACAGTAGATGTTGGTTTACACCAAGGATAGACACAAAATGCTGGAGTAATTCAGCGGGACAGGCAATATCTCTGTATGGAAGGAATATGTGAAAGAAATTTATTCCTGATTAAATTTCACTTTGTTGTCATCTTCCCCAAACTCACATTGATCTATTCTACAATTTCCTTGAGCTTTGTCCCCTTTGATGTCTCATTTTCACGCCTTATCTCTCGTTTCCCTCTCCCCTGACTTTCAGTCTGAAGGGTCTCGAGCCGAAACATCGCCCATTCCTTCTATCCAGAGATGCTGCCTGTCCCACTGAGTTAATCCAGCAGTTTGTGTCTAAACCATTGCATAGTTACTTATTTGTTGACTTAGATATGGAAGACAAGCCAGACACGCAATGAAGCCGTTATTCAAAATTGAACACAGATGTACTAAAAATTGTACCATTCAGTACTTTAAATAAGACCTATAGATGTATTGCAAAGCATAATGTAACAATCTTAGAAATTTAGTTTATTGTTGAGATACAGTGCGGAAACAGGTCCTTCGACCTCCCGAGTCTGAGCCGACCAGTGATACTGCACACTGGCATTATCCTAAGCACACTAGGGACAATTTGCATTTATAGCCAGCCAAATAACCTACAAACCTGCACGCCCTTGGGCTGTGGGAGGAAACCAAAGATCTCGGAGAAAACCCAGGCAGATCATGGGAAGAATGTGCAAACTCCGTACAGACAAGCACCTGTAGTCAGGGTCGAACCCGGGTCTCTGGCGCTGCAAGGCAGCAACTCTACCGCGGCACCACTGTGCTGCCCTCAGGTTGTAGTGTGTAATAGCCTGGTGGCTGCTGGGAAGAAGCATGGTGATGTGCCAGTGTGCAGAATATGGTCAAGGCTGATGGATGTTTCATCTGTTATGTGGGGGAACATGAAAAGTGTACAGGGAATCTCTGTCACGTGGTAAACATTGTGTAAACATACTGTTAATCAGAAAATCACAAATATCATATCATCATATCATATCATATCGTATATATACAGCCGGAAACAGGCCTTTTCGGCCCACCAAGTCCGTGTCGCCCAGCGATCCCCGCACACTAACACTATCCTACACCCACTAGGGTCAATTTTTTACATTTACCCAGCCAATTAACCTACATACCTGTACGTCTTTGGAGTGCAGTGCAGAGAACAGAGGACAATGAAAAATCTATGCAGTTGACAAGTCAAGTCAGGTTTATTTGTCACGTACATATACAAGATGTGCTAAACTACAAAACAGAATAGAAAAAAAGAATTTTAACACAAAAAATAAATTAATACAGTAAATTAAATTAGTCCCTGGTGATATGAGAGTTAACAGTCCTGATGGCCTGTGGGAAGAAACTCCGTCTCATCCGCTCTGTTTTCACAGTGTGACAGCGGAGGCGTTTGCCTGACCATAGCAGCTGGAACAGTCCGTTGCTGGGGTGGTAGGGGTCCCCCATAATGTTGCTGGCTCTGGATCTGCACCTCCTGATGTATAGGTCCTGCAGGGGGGCGAGTGTAGTTCCCATAGTGCGTTCAGCCGAACGCACTATTCTCCGCAGAGCCTTCCTGTCCTGGGCAGAGCTATTCCCAAACCAGATTGTGATGTTCCCGGACAAGGTGCTTTCTACAGATGAGCCCTATAGGAACTGAGACAGGGCTGCTTTCAGCTTGTAAACATTGTACCTGGTGCCTGGTACCTGGAGCGATTGTCTGCACTGGGCCTGTATTCGCTGGAGTTTAGAAGAATGAGGGGGGAGCTCATTGAAATGTACAGAAGAGCGAAAGAATCACTGGATGCATTCAAAAGAGAGTTAGATAGAGCTCTTTGGGCTAGCGGAATCAAGGGGTATGGGGAGAAGGCAGGAACGGGATACTGATTGTGGATGATCAGTCATGATCACATTGAATGGCGGTGCTGGCTCGAAGGGCCGAATGGCCTCCTCCTGCACCTATTGTCTATGTATCTATGTATCTATGAAAGGCTTGGATGGAGTGGATGTGGAGAGGATGTTTCCACTAGTGGGAGAGTCGAGGACTAGAGGTCACAGCCTCAGAATTAAAGTACGTTCTTTTAGGAAGGAGATGAGGAGACATTTATTTTGTCAGAGGGTGGTGAATCTGTGGATTTCTTTGCCACAGAAGGCTGTGGAGGCCAAGTCAGTGGATATTTGTAAGGCAGAGATAGATAAATTCTAGTTTAGTACACGTGTCAGAGATTATGGGGAGAAGGCAGGAGAATGGGGTTCGGAGGGAGTGATGGTTCAGCCATGATTGAATGGCGGAGTAGACTTGATGGGCAGATTGGCCTAATTCTGCTCCTATCACTTATGACTTGAGGACCTTATGAAAACAAGAACAGTGCGAAATTCCTTCTGACATTCTCCGAGGCTGTGCATACATTTATTAGCGTCGTATCGTAGTGTTCACAGAAATATCCTTACATTAGGCACCCTCGTATATATGGGGTAAAAACGTATTTGAAGTGTGCGAATATCTGCAATTCTGCATATTATATGAGGTGTGGCAAATTATGAATTAATTTTGATTTGTACGGAAAGAAGGGAAAAAACGCCGTGATGTAAGTGAGTTCAAAGATTGTTATTGTTTGTGGGGTCAGTTCTATGAGAATGGTGAATTAATCCTATAGTCAGATGAACTCAATTTTATTCAGAATAAACATATTTCGCTTGGGCAGCTTGCAGCCCAGTGTTATGAATAATCACTTTTCAATCACTTCAGGTAGCCCCGGCATTCCCTCTCTCTCTATCGCTCCCCAAATCGCACTAGCTTCTCATTTTCACCATTTTGGCTTCGGAGTCTCTGGCAGAATTCTGGCAAAAAACTACGACAAAACTACGACCGAAGACGGTCCCGATGAACAGGCAGCCATAGTAAGTGCCGACGGAAATAGAAAAGAAAAATCAACATTAGCAAGGTCATTTATTCACGAAATGCCGGAGTAACTCAGCAGGTCAGGCAGCATCTCGGGGGAGAAGGAATGGGTGACGTTTCGGGTCGAGACCCTTCTTCAGACTGATGTCGGGGGCGGGACAAAGGAAGGATATAGGTGGAGACAGGAAGATAGAGGGAGATCTGGGAAGGAGGAGGGGAAGGGAGGGACAGAGCAAGGTCATGTTGCAGCTGCACAAGATATTGGAGAGATCGCATTTGAGTATCGTGTCCAGTTCCGGTCACCCTGATATAGGAAGTATGTTGTTAATCCAGAATGGAGGGTGGTGGGGAGGGTGCTCTTGTAATTGAGAAGATAGACACAAAATGCTGGAGTAACTCAGCGGGACGGGCAGCATCTCTGGAGAGAAGGAATGGCTGACGTTTCAGGTTGAGACCCTTCTTCAGAATTCAGGGTCTGAAGAAATGTATCATTCCAAAACGTCACCCATTCCTTCTCGCCAAAGTTGCTGCCTGTCCCGCTGAGTTACTCCAGCATTTTGTTTTGTATCTTCGGTTTAAACCAGTAACTGCAGTGCCTTCCTACATATCTTGTATTAGAGAATTGACATTTCAACGTCACTTCACATCAATCCTAAAAACTAAACCCAACTCTTTGTGCCATGAATTGGGTGCTTAGTACATGTTCCCACGTCAGAGGGGAAGCTGATAGAGTTGCTGCCTCATAGTCCACCAGGTCCATTCCTACCATTGATCACCCATTAGTTCTATGTAATCTCGCCCTCTCCCACTGCTTTCACACCAGGAGCAATTTACAATGGCCAATCAGTCTACAAACCCGCATGTCATTGGGATGTGGGAGGAAACCGGAGCAAGCCCACACAACAAACGTGCAAACTCCACACAGACAGCACCCGAAGTCAGGATCGGACGTGGGTGTCTGGCGCTGGCTGTGAGGATTTGATTATTTTCGAAGGATTTGTTTGGCGAGGACAAACAAAAGCAGTCAGAATTTGCTTTTTGGAGTTCTGTCGGAAAGCAGAGACTCTCTTTGTTGAAAGAGTCCTCTAATTAGGGAGGATTTGTTTATGTTTCTGAAAATCGTAGGAGCGGCAGTGGCTGGCGGAAGGCCAAGTTGCACTTGAACTGGTGGGAGCTGAGTCTGGAGCGGTGTTTGTGGTCTGTAGCATCGGAAAGCTCCCTCCCACACCGACTTTGCCCGGTCCAGGTGTGCCGGGTAAGTACGGCAACAGTGCATTGGATTTTCGTTGAAGCCGGGAGGGCGACCGAGACCTGGGGAAGAAGCCTCCGGAAGCTCCATTTACTACGACGGGAGGATTGGCACGGACTTTTCCCTATCTTATCAGGAGGAGACTGCTTCTGTTGCTTTGCCAGGAAAACCTTCACAAGACTTTAAACTGCTGCAAATGCGTGGAGGTGCAGCAATAGCAGAAAGACTGCTTTGACTTATAAAATACTGAGACGTTTTGTTTTGCTCCACGCCCTAAAGATGGCGGCCCCTAAGAATTATGCAGCTGCCGTACAGTCGGCAGTCTCCGTGACTAAGGGCCATGAGTCATTGGGGCGTATATATGAGGTGAAAGTGACCTTGCAGGGCAACATTACCTTCAAGGCTGTGCTAACCGCGCTGGGGGAGACTGTTGGCAAGAAGGCCATAATCGCAGGCGCGGTTGTCAATGGGAAGGCTGTTGTCATCCTAAAGACTGAGCAGTCGGTGGCCACCGCACTGGAAAGGGGGATCACGGTGGCTGGGATTTACATGGCGGTGGACCCATGGGGACGGCCCGTGCTGCCGGTCATGCTGTCCAACGTTCCCACTTATGTTCCGGACACGCTCCTGCTCCCACATGTAACTAAGCTGGGGGAGGTGCGGTCTGGGCCCACCAAACTGTTGCATAGGTTGGATGATCCCGAGATGCAGCATGTATTAACGTTCAATCGCCACGTGTACATACAGCTGGCACAGGGGATTGATATGGAAGGGAGTTTTGAGGTTGAATGGGAAGGATTCTGCTATCGCGTGTTTTGTAACACGGGCCAAGCACGCTGCCATGCATGCAAAGAGGTGGGGCATTTCCGCAGGAATTGTCCCAAGCCCCGGGCTGCCAGCTCTACCAAGGTGGCCCAGGATGAGGAGGTAGACGGTGGGGCAGAGGAACAGGCTTCAGCAATGGAGCTGACTGTACCACCGCATCCTAGTGGTTATAAGAGGAGGAGGCGTGCGTCCTCTGACACGGAGAACGGCCCTGAAGGTCAGGGGCGACCTGAAGGGAGGCGTTTCTCCCCTGTTGAGGCAGAGCACCCAGTGCACGCTTCCTGTGGGCAGGAGGATGCCTCTGTAGTGCACAGACCACCTGAGAGTGGTGACACACTACCCGAGGGGGCTGTTCCCCCAGGGATTGCGTCCGCTGGCTTAGAGGGCGACCAGGGGAAGATTGATGGGGGGGACTTGAGTGTGGGGGTGGGTCCCCAGCCCATGCTCCCTGTTGAGGCTACGAGTCCTATTGAGGGGTGTGCTGCCCCACCGGCTGAGGGAGCAGGGGAGACTCCGGTAACATCGCCCCCTGAGGGCCAGAGCGAGGTGGTTACCCTGGTGGTGGGGGACGGGGACTCTCTGGGTGACGGTGCTGGGGCGGGTGCCCTGGGTGCGAAGGAGGACAGGGTCATTTCGGATCGGGTCCTTCGGTCGGACTCCAGACGTACCCTCTCACTGCCCGCCCCGGAGACTTCCTCCGACATCACTGCCCCCAATCCGGTTACAGAGGGCGGTGGGGGTGTGCAGGAGCCTGGCCATTTACCAGGCAGCTTGCCACAGTTAGAGGTACCGGTACCTGCCCCCGTCACTGATCCTGGGGGTGGGATGGTGACGGAGGAGGGACCGGGTGATGTGGCCGACCCGCCCACCTCACAGGGAGGGGTGAGCGAGGCGGCTGGGAGTCAGAACCATCCAGACTCGGGCTCAGACATTGAGTGGGAGGAGGAGGGGACGTGGAGTCCAGCGACAGTGAGTTGATGGACTGTCCCATCCGCAGCCCCATGTGTCGGCTTGTTGATATTTGGGAACTCCGGAGCTTTCTGAGGGACAGCAGAGGGAAGAGGAATAAGGCAGATCTGGCTGTTGACCGCTGGTCGGACCTGACGGTACCCTTGCAGTCCATTTATGCCATCCTTCAGGAGGAGGAGAACGAGGCAGGTGTATTGAAAAATGAGCGGCGCCAGCTCCAAGAGCTTTTTAAGTCCCTAAAGAAAGGGCAGAGGGCTCGGGGAGGCTCCATTCCATCACGGGGGGCTGGTAAAAGTTCTTGTGCGCTTTCAAAATGAAGCTCACTATAGCCAGCCTGAATATTAATGGGGGCAGGGGGTCTCTCCGTAGGTTTCACCATCTCTCGGTGCTGAGGGACGGGAGGTACGCGGTGAGCTTCCTGCAGGAAACACACACTGTGGCTAGTGACGAGCCCACCTGGCTCCTGGAGTGGGAAGGGGGAGTCTACATGAGCCATCTCACCTCCATTTCGAGTGGAGTGGCCTTCCTGTTG
>NC_135971.1:35608831-35621518 GCF_053455715.1 Rhinoraja longicauda | reverse complement strand
GACTCCCCAACAGGGTACAGAGCAACGTTTCTCAACCGGGGTTCCCAGGTTTAATTTCATATTCGTAATTTTATTATACACGTACGGCATATTCTAGGACAAAATCTTGGGTATTAAAATAAAGTCTTCAGCCTGTTATCTATATACTAAAACTCTCGTTTGTTTGTTCCTGAACTACAGCCAAAACGGTACACGATAGCGCAACAATTTTAGGCCCACCTTACTCACCGTCGTCCCTTTGGTGCTAATGGAAGACGTTTCATTGAAATCAGTGTTATATTTTTAACGTTATTCACATTTTAAAGTTTAAATCTATCTCCTAGGGAGGGGGGGGGGTAAGGGGGGGTTCAGGGGGGATGGAGTGGGGGGAAGGGGAGAGGGATAGGGGGGAGGGAGGAAGGGGGGATGGGAGGGGGGAGGAGGGAGAGGGGGAGAGCGGGAGAGGGGAGAAGAGGGTGCTGCAACATTGCTGGAGAGGCTTGGGCCCAACGGGTCCACATCATTTAAAAGTATAATAATCCAAGGGGATATATTTAGCAACGTCTATGCGGCGTCAGTGTGAAACGGCCTTTAGTGGTCAGTGGACAGGAGCTGTACGTGACGGATTCGTGTATCATGAAGTGACTCACTCGAGTACAGACGCATGCACGGTCTCCATCAGTCTTGTCTGTGCTTCCTAGCGTGCAGGTACAGTCCCTCATTCACCTATGTTTTTGTTAGTTTATGAAAAGTTTGTGTGCGTTGTTTTCTCTCTCTCTCCTTATGAGGTCTCTTGAACAAGCAATTTGATTTCAGTCGGTTTTTTTTGCATTGTCAATAAATTTGAGAAAAATGCAGGGGTTCCCTGAGACATGAAAATTATTTCAAGGGTTCCGCAAGGTTAAAAAGGTTGAGAAGCGCTAATACAGAGAGACTGAGTGAGTGGATGTGTTAAAGTTTGTTTTCTCTAGACAGACAACAATGCAACAAAGTTAGTGGTAAAACAGTAAAGTCTTTATTACGCCAGGCAGGAGTGGGGAGGTCAGCACCGGGTGTCTTCAGATACCCAAGCTCAGCTCGTGTCCCACTCCCCGAAACAAAGGACAAAACGGTATAGTTATATCTTTTTCTTATCAGTGAATGAGGTGGCACCACTCACATCATGCCCATACAAGGTAGAGAAAGAAATAAGACCATGTCCATATAAGGTATTAAGAAGTCATCAGTAAGTCATTTTTCTTTTTAGAAATAAAGCAATCTCAGCTTATTGGAGGGGTATCTCCACTGGACACTGCCTCCCAATGTCCAACAGTGGAAGGACCATAGACTGTGGTCCTCCCCCATGGAGCCTTGGCGTTGGCCGCATCGAGCTTCAGTGCGTCCCTCAGCACGTACTCCTGCAATCTGGAACGGGTCAGTCAGTAAAAGTCCATTTAAAAAGAGCGCCAAAGGGATGCTACCAGTCAGTCAGTAAAGGTCAGGAGAACTGGAACAAGGACGACTGTTGGCTGAAAGAACGTAAGTGTTAATTGCAGGTAAAAGTCCGTTGAAAAAGAGCACCAAAGGCACGCTAGCAGTCAGTCATTAAAGGTCGGGAGAACAGGAGCAAAGCAGTCCAACCTTTCTAACTGTCCCCGCTTACATGTTATCTCTGCCTTGTTGTCACTGGCTAACAGCGATCTATTCTCCATGTTCCATGATCTCCACCCCCTTTACCTTGTTGTCACACCTTAACCTTCCTTAGCCCTGTGTCACCCTCTCCCCTGACTCTCAGTCTAAAGAAGGGTCTCGACCCCAAACGTCTCCCATTCATAGAAACATAGAAAATAGGTGCAGGAGGAGGCCATTTGGCCCTTCGTGCCAGCACCGCCATTCATTGTGATCATGGCTGATCATCCACAATCAGTAACCCGTGCCTGCCTTCTCCCCATATCCCTTGATTCCTGTAGATCAGTGCATGTTCCTTTAACATAGTGACCTCACCACTACTAACCACTCCCCATGGTCTCTTGTATAATTGTAGCTTCCCCACCTCCAGCTCGCTCTCTAGTTCCAGTGATGACCACGGACAGCTAGGGCATAATGTGTGTAGTGCAATTAATAAACCTATTCAGTAAAAGACTCTGCGTACGAGGGACATCCTTTTACATGGTGTCAGAGCGGTAGACTTGCGTCTCCTGTTGATCGGTTTTATTTTATTATTTGTTCCTCCCAGTTGTGTCCCCTCCTTCCACTTTGCCATGGCTCCCTCGTGTCGTCGTCCGGACACGCTCGTTTTTGATGGGGACATAGTTCACCGCTGGACTGTCTTCCAGCGGGACTACGAACACTATATCGCGATTGCCCATCCTGATGCAAATCCTGCGGTACAGGCTCACCTGCTCCTCAACCTGGCTGGTCCGGAGGCAATGGAATGCTATGCTTCGTTCGATTTCGTCCCTCCGGAGGACCGCAACGACCCGGCATGTCTCATGGCCAAGTTCACTGCCCTGTGTGATATACCCACCAATAACATTATTGAGCGTTTTAACTTTTTCACGCGTCGTCAGACTCCAGGGGAGCACGTTGACGCCTTCATTGCTTCTTTGAGGCATATGGCTCGGCGGTGCCGCCTTGAAACGATCACACCCGACGAGATGATCAGGGACGTCCTGGTCAACGGTCTCCTAAACTCCAAGCTGCGTGACGAGCTCCTGATGAAGCCTGACCTGTCGCTAAAGGACGCCGTACATGCCGCACGCATGGCCTCTGCTGTTGCCTCAGTATCTCGGCCGGCGTCCCATGACATAAATTTCACCGGCCGCCGGCGGCTAAATGCCCCGCCGGCCAGGGTCGCCCCCTCCGCGCCCACTACGGTCACCCCTCGCCGATGCCCAAACTGCAACTTCTCGTCACACCAGTTTAACGTTTGCCCAGCGCAGGGCAAAACTTGTAATTCCTGCGGGAAACTGAACCACTTTTCTGCAGCTTGTCGTTCTCGTGGGAGACCTGTCCCTGCTCCTAGAAGGAGTCTAAACAACCTTGCGAACAGTGATAGCGCAACCGGTTCCCAGTACCAACACGAGGAACTCCCCGATCCAGATACAGTGTTTTCGCTTTTGGGTGCACCTGCGTTGATAACGGATCCTTCCGTGCATGTTACTGTCAATGGACACTCCTTCCCTGCGAAGGTCGATACTGGTGCTTTTGCAAATGTTATGTCTGTTGGCCTCTTCGAGCAGATAAGCTCGGGGGAGAGGGTTACTCCTGACGACTCCCGCCTTCATGCCTATGGGGGAGGTGTTCTGGTTGCCGTGGGGAAGGCAACGGTTATCTGTACTGTTCTGGAGACCTCTCGGCCCCTCACGTTCCTCCTGCTAGCAACTGACAACGTCACCCTGCTGGGCGCCCGTGCATGCCAGGACTTTGGCTTGGTTTCATTCCACCGCGACATCAATAGACAATAGACAATAGACAATAGGTGCAGGAGTAGGCCATTCAGCCCTTCGAGCCAGCACCGCCATTCAATGCGATCATGGCTGATCACTATCAATCAGTACCCCGTTCCTGCCTTCTCCCCATACCCCCTCACTCCGCTATCCTTAAGAGCTCTATCCAGCTCTCTCTTGAAAGCATCCAACGAACTGGCCTCCACTGCCTTCTGAGGCAGAGAATTCCACACCTTCACCACCCTCTGACTGAAAAAGTTCTTCCTCATCTCCGTTCTAAATGGCCTACCCCTTATTCTCAAACTGTGGCCCCTTGTTCTGGACACCCCCAACATTGGGAACATGTTATCTGCCTCTAATGTGTCCAATCCCCTAATTATCTTATATGTTTCAATAAGATCCCCCCTCATCCTTCTAAATTCCAGTGTATACAAGCCCAATCGCTCCAGCCTTTCAACATACGACAGTCCCGCCATTCCGGGAATTAATCTAGTGAACCTACGCTGCACGCCCTCCATAGCAAGAACATCCTTCCTCAAATTTGGAGACCAAAACTGCACACAGTACTCCAGGTGCGGTCTCACCAGGGCCCGGTACAACTGTAGAAGGACCTCTTTGCTCCTATATTCAACTCCTCTTGTTACGAAGGCCAACATTCCATTGGCTTTCTTCACTGCCTGCTGAACCTGCATGCTTCCTTTCATTGACTGATGCACTAGGACACCCAGATCTCGTTGAACTCCCCCTCCTCCTAACTTGACACCATTCAGATAATAATCTGCCTTTCTATTCTTACTTCCAAAGTGAATAACCTCACACTTATCTACATTAAACTGCATCTGCCATGTATCCGCCCACTCACACAACCTGTCCAGGTCACCCTGCAGCCTTATTGCATCTTCCTCACAATTCACACTACCCCCCAACTTAGTATCATCTGCAAATTTGCTAATGGTACTTTTAATCCCTCCGTCTAAGTCATTAATGTATATCGTAAATAGCTGGGGTCCCAGCACCGAACCTTGCGGTACCCCACTGGTCACTACCTGCCATTCCGAAAGGGACCCATTTATCCCCACTCTTTGCTTTCTGTCTGTTAACCAATTTTCTATCCATGTCAGTACCCTACCCCCAATACCATGTGCCCTAATTTTGCCCACTAATCTCCTATGTGGGACCTTGTCGAAGGCTTTCTGAAAGTCGAGGTACACCACATCCACTGACTCTCCCTTGTCAATTTTCCTAGTTACATCCTCAAAAAATTCCAGTAGATTTGTCAAGCATGATTTCCCCTTCGTAAATCCATGCTGACTCGGAACGATCCCGTTACTGCTATCCAAATGCTCAGCAATTTCGTCTTTTATAATTGACTCCAGCATTTTCCCCACCACTGATGTCAGACTAACTGGTCTATAATTACCCGTTTTCTCTCTCCCTCCTTTCTTAAAAAGTGGGATAACATTTGCTATTCTCCAATCCACAGGAACTGATCCTGAATCTATAGAACATTGAAAAATGATCTCCAATGCTTCCACTATTTCTAGAGCCACCTCCTTAAGTACTCTGGGATGCAGACCATCAGGCCCTGGGGATTTATCAGCCTTCAGTCCCATCAGTCTACCCAAAACCATTTCCTGCCTAATGTGGATTTCCTTCAGTTCCTCCATCACCCTAGGTTCTCCAGCCCCTAGAACATTTGGGAGATTGTGTGTATCTTCCTCAGTGAAGACAGATCCAAAGTAACGGTTTAACTCGTCTGCCATTTCTTTGTTCCCCATAATAAATTCCCCTGCTTCTGTCTTCAAGGGACCCACATTTGCCTTGACTATTTTTTTCCTCTTCACGTACCTAAAAAAACTTTTGCTATCCTCCTTTATATTATTGGCTAGTTTACCCTCGTACCTCATCTTTTCTCCTCGTATTGCCTTTTTAGTTAACTTTTGTTGCTCTTTAAAAGAGTCCCAATCCTCTGTCTTCCCACTCTTCTTTGCTATGTTATACTTCCTCTCCTTAATTTTTATGCTGTCCCTGACTTCCCTTGTCAGCCACAGGTGTCTCTTACTCCCCTTAGAGTCTTTCCACCTCTTTGGAATAAATTGATCCTGCAACCTCTGCATTATTCCCAGGAATACCTGCCATTGCTGTTCTACCGTCTTCCCTGCTAGGGCCTCCTTCCAATCAATTTTGGCCAGCTCCCGCCTCATGCCTCTGTAATCCCCTTTGCTATACTGCAATACCGACACTTCCGATTTTCCCTTCTGCCTTTCCATTTGCAGAGTAAAACTTATCATGTTGTGATCACTGCCTCCTAATGGCTCTTTTACCTCTAGTCCCCTTATCAGATCAGGATCATTACACAACACTAAATCCAGAATTGCCTTCTCCCTGGTGGGCTCCAGTACAAGCTGTTCTAAGAATCCATCTCGAAGGCACTCTACAAACTCTCTTTCCTGGGGTCCATTTCCAACCTGATTTTCCCAGTCTACCTGGTGCAGGCCCCCATGGACCCCCTGATCGAGTATCCCGACCGATTTGATGACGTCCTGGGGAAGCTGCCCTGTGCCTACAAGATCGTTGTTGACCCGGGGGTCAACCCGGTGGTTAGACTGGCCCACCGTGTGTCTTTTGCCATGAAGGGCCGCGTGGAGTCCACACTACGTGGCATGGTGGACATGGGCATCCTCAAGGAGGTGAGTGCCCCCACCCAGTGGGTCTCCACCATGGTGGTCGCTGCCAAGAAAGATGCGAGCGAGATCAGGATCTGCATCAACCCAAAAGACCTGAACCTGGCTATCAAACGCCCGCACTACCCCATGCGGACGGTGGAGGACGTCGCGGCACAGGTCGGTCCAGCCACAGTTTTCTCGGTCCTAGATGCCAAGAGCTCCTTTTGGCAGATCCCTTTGGATGCACGTTCCTCCTTCCTGACCACCTTCAGCACACCTTTTGGCAGGTTCCGTTTCCTCCGCATGCCTTTTGGGATCAACTCAGCAAGCGAGGTTTTCCAGCGTACAATGGAGCAGCTGTTTGCCGGGCTGCCGTGCGCCATCATTGTGGATGACATCCTGGTGTACGGGAGGGACGTCGCTGAGCACGACCGACACCTCCGCCAAGTCCTGGACAGGGCTCGTGAGATCAATCTCAAACTTAATCAACGGAAGTGTCGATTCCGCGTTGAGGAAGTCACCTACGTTGGCCATGTTTTCACGGCGGGGGGCCTGAAGCCAGACCCCGAGAAGACGGCGGCGATCACCGAAATGCCCGCTCCCACTGACGTGCCCGGCCTGCAGCGCTTTCTGGGCATGGTCAACTACTTAGGCAAGTTCATACCCGACCTCAGCGAACTGAGTGCCCCCCTGAGGGAGCTGGCCAAGAAGGACTATGCCTGGGTCTGGCTCCCGCACCACCAGTCGACCTTCGTGGCCCTGAAGTCCAGACTCGCACGGACCCCCACTTTGCAGTTTTTCGACCTGAACAGGCCAATCGTCCTCACCTGCGATGCATCTCGGTTCGGCCTTGGTGCTGCCTGCCTGCAGCTCTATGACGACCGGCAGCTGCCCGTCTCCTATGCCTCTCGCACAATGACCCCTGCTGAACAGCGCTACGCCCAGATTGAAAAGGAGCTCCTTGCCGTGGTATTCGCGTGCTCCAAATTCAAAGACTACGTTCTGGGCAACACCTTCACCATCGAAACTGACCACCAACCGCTGGTCTCTATTTTGAACAAGCCCATCCACGCAGCCTCGTCCCGTTTGCAGCGAATGATGCTGCAGCTCCAGCGCTTTACCTTCGATATCGTGTACCGCAAGGGCAAGGAGATGTTCATGGCAGACACTTTGTCCCGTGCCCCACTACCTTCCATTTCCCGCCATCCGTACGAATCGGCTGACCTGATGGTGTTGAACGTCAACATCGTTCCATCTTGGCAGATGCAGTCCCTGGTCACACACACTGCCGCTGATCCTGCCCTGCAACAGCTTGAGAGCGTCATCCGCCGTGGCTGGCCTGACCGACGGTCTTCCCTGCCGGCTGGTGCCGTGCCCTACTTCCTGGTTCGGGATGAACTGGTGCTGCACGAGGGCGTGGTGGTGAAGGGTCACAAGGTCGTGGTGCCGGCCGCGCTGCGAGATCACTACTTTCAGACTGCCCACAACGGACACCCCGGGGTGGAGGCCACTTTATCCCAGGCCCAAGCACAATTTTACTGGCCTGGCATGGTTCAGGACATCCGGGACAGGGTCTCCGCCTGCGCTGCCTGCAACCGCCTACTACCTCATCAGCAGCGCCAGCCTCTCCTGCAGCAGCCGGCTCCCGAGTTGCCGTGGATGGCTGTTGCCGCCGACATTTTCGAGTGGCGTGGCAAACACTACCTGGTCCTGGTGGACTCCTACTCCAGCTGGTTCGAGGTGGACCTGCTGCCGTCCCTCACGTCTGCTGCCGTCATCGGGAAGCTTCGCCGCCACTTCTCTACCTTTGGTTCCCCGGTATCTCTCCAGTCCGACAACGGCAGCCAGTTTACCAGCGCGGAGTTTGCCGCTTTCGCCACCCTGTGGAACTTTCGCCACATCACCAGCAGCCCCGAGTACCCGCAAAGCAATGGACTTGCAGAGCGCGCTGTCCGCAGCGCGAAGGAACTGATGGAACGTTGTCGGCTTGCCAGTTCTGACTTGTACCTTGCCCTCCTCAACCTCCGCAACATCTCCCGGGACCCCGCGCTCGGTTCCCCTGCCCAGCGCCTCATGTCCCGCACCACTAGACCCCCCATCCCCGTCTCCCAGCAATCCCTGAAACCAACGGCTCGCAGCCCTGCCGCTGTCAAGGAGCGCATCATCGAAAAGCAAGTCATTCAGAAGCGCTCCTTTGACAAATCGTCCCGTCCCCTTCCCCCTCTGTTCGCTGGCCAGGTTGTCCGGATGGAGTCCGCCTCGGGTCACCACCGGCTGGCCGTGGTCGTCGGCAATGCTGACTCTCCACGGTCGTACCTGGTTAATTACGAGGGCACCGTGTACCGTCGTACCCGCCAGCACCTGATGCTGGTCAACGAGCCTGCACCGCCTCCCGCGGTCCCGTATTCACCTCCCGTCCAGTCCCCGGTGCCTGATGTGCCTCCTGCTCCCGTCCATCCTCGCATGCCCCAACCTTCACCGTCTCGGCTGTCTGTGCCCGGCTCGCCCCAGCCCACTTCCCCTCCTTCGCCTGCGCGTTTGCGGGTATCGACGCCCCGTTCTCCTCCTTCCCCTGGTTCCCCTGCCTCGGTACCCGCACCCGTCCCTGCTCTTCCTTCGACCGAAGGGGATGGGGGGTTGCGCACCCGCTCTGGGCGACTGGTCAAGCCGCCTGTCCGGTACGGTGGGTACGAGTAGTCTGTGTTGTGCTGCATTCTATCTGCTCCCTGCTTATAGTTTAAGTCTAGCGTATGAGCCGTGGTCGCTCTTGTTTCCAAGAGGAAGGATGTAGATCAGTGCATGTTCCTTTAACATAGTGACCTCACCACTACTAACCACTCCCCATGGTCTCTTGTATAATTGTAGCTTCCCCACCTCCAGCTCGCTCTCTAGTTCCAGTGATGACCACGGACAGCTAGGGCATAATGTGTGTAGTGCAATTAATAAACCTATTCAGTAAAAGACTCTGCGTACGAGGGACATCCTTTTACAATTCCGCTAGCCCCTAGAGCTCTAATTCTCTCTTAAATTCATCCAGTGAATTGGCCTCCACTGCCTTCTGTGGCAGAGAATTCCACAAATTCACAACTCTCTGGGTGGAAGTTTCTTCTCATCTCAGTTTTAAATGCCCCCCCACCCCTTTATTCTTAGACTGTGTGGCCCCTGGTTCTGGACTCCCCCAACATTGGGAACAGTTTTCCTTCTCTCCAGAGATGCTGCCTGTCCCGTTGAGTTACTCCAGCTTTTTGTGTCCGTCTTTGATTTTAACCAGCGTCTGCAATTCCTTCCTGCATCTTTATAAGTTTATATGTGGGTTAACACGGGTGTCAGGGGTTATGGGGAGAAGGCAGGAGAATGGGGTTGGGAGGGAGAGATAGATCAGCAATGATTGAATGGCGGAGTATACTTTATGGTTGATCTAGTCCAGACTTGAGTCCAGTCCTGGACTCTCACACTAGTGTAAACATCCTCTCCACATCCCCTCTATTCAAGCCATTCACTATTCTGTACTTTTCAATGAAGTCCCCCCTCATTCTTCTCAACTCAAGAAGTTAAGAATGATCCATATCCCTCATATCCATGTAACTGTCTAACTGTTAAGAAACGGTTGCAATAGTCCTTGCCTCAACTACCTCCTCAAGCCGCTTGTTCCATACACCCACCACCCTCTGTGTGAAAAGGTTACCCCTCAGATTCTTATTAAATCTTTTCCCATTGGATAGAGTGGATGTGGAGAGGATGTTTCTACTAGTGGGAGAGTCGAGGACTAGAGGTCATAACCTCAGAATTTAAGGACGTTCTTTTAGGAAGGAGATGAGGAGGAATTTCTTTCGTCAGAGGGTGGTGAATCTGTGGAATGTTTTGCCACAGAAGGCTCTGGAGGCAAAGTCAGTGGATATATTTAAGGCAGAGAAAGATTCTTGATTAGTGCGGGCATCAGTTATAGGGAGAAGGCAGGAGGATGGGGTTACTAGGGAGAGATAGATCAGCCATGATGAATGGCGGAGTAGACTTGATGGGCCAAATGGCCTAATTCTACTCCTGTCACTTGTGATCTTCACCTTATTTCCCTTCCCTTGTTTGAGGGGTATCTCCACTGGACCCTGCACCCCCAATGTCCATCAATGGAAGGACCCAAGACCCGAGCTTCAGTGAGTCCCTCAGCACGTACTCCTGCAGTCCGGAGCAGGCCAGTCAGCAACGTTCCCTGACGGATGTCTGACTGAAATTTCCTTACTGAAAGGAAGGGATTTTCAAGGCAGGAATGTGGGACCAGATGGATTGTTCTTACTCAGAGCTAGTCGTCACTCAATGGGCAGAATGGGCTTCATCCACATCCACATCCACAGGGCGGCACGGTAGCGCAGCGGTAGAGTTGCTGCTTTACAGCGAATGCAGCGCCGGAGACTCAGGTTTGATCCTGACTACGGGTGCTGCACTGTAAGGAGTTTGTACGTTCTCCCCGTGACCTGCGTGGGTTTTCTCCGAGATCTTCGGTTTCCTCCCACACTCCAAAGACGTACAGGTATGTAGGTTAATTGGCTGGGTAAATGTAAAAATTGTCCCTAGTGGGTGTAGGATAATGTTAATGTGCGGGGATCGCTGGGCGGCACGGACTTGGTGGGCCGAAAAGGCCTGTTTCCGGCTGTATATATATGATATGATATGATATGATATAAATCATACTGTACAATAGTTAACATCCCTCTACATAAACTGGCGCAGCGGTAGTTGGTGTCTCACAGTCTCAGAGACCCTGGATGGATCCTGACTACGGGTGCTGACTGTACGGGGTTTGTACGTTCTCCCCGTGACCTGCGTGGGTTTTCTCCGAGATATTCAGTTTCCTCCCACATTCCAAAGATGTACAGGTTTATAGGTTAATTGGCTTGGCATAAATGTAAATTGTCCCTAGCATGTGTGGGATAGTGTTAGCGTGCGGGGATCACTGGTCGGCGCGGACTCGGTGGGCCGAAGGGCCTGTTTCTGCACTGTATCTCTAAACTAAACCTTTTTGGTCACATCTTCAAAAAAACATACGTCGAGTGGATTCAGCTTTATGTTTTATTCCTCTTTCTGTTTCAGATCGCTGGATTTTGTTGAGTGTCCACTTCCGGTTTAGTGATGAGTGAGTGCTTGCAACTGGTCACTCTGGGCCGGCCTTTCCAGTTGGGAATGCTGTACGACTGCCGATCAGACACCCTGATCCCAGGTACTGGAATGTCTTCACACAAATCACAAAGTCACATGAGCCCAGAGTAGGTGAATCGAAAGACATGATAAGGGAATAACGTGAATAGTGCAAGGTAAAGCCAGCAAAGTCCAATGAAGGGTAGTCCAACGGTCACCAAGGAGGTAGATAGTGGTTCAGGACTGCTCTCTGGTTGTTGTAGGATTCAGATATACCTTCCACTCAATGCATTTCAACATGAGAGATTTTGTCAATTGTCCTATGATATGGGTTGATATGAGGGGTGATTTTATAGAGCTGCATAAAATCATGAGAGGTCTACATCAGGTAGATTCACAGAGTCTCTTGCCCAGAGTAGGGGAATCAAGGACCAGAGGACATAGGTTCAAGGTGAAGGGAAAAAGACTTAATAGGAATCTGAGGGGTAACTTTTTCACACACAGGTGGTGGGTGTATGGGCCAAATACAGGCAGGTGGGACTGGTGTAGCTGGGACATGTTTGTCAGTGTGGGCAAGTCAGGCATCTTTACATGCTGTATCACTCTATGATATAGTGGTGGTCAATACAGCGTCATGTTCAAGTGATCAATCTCATTATGGTGACCACAACTTTGTCAGTTCTAGTCCAGTATGCAATGGATTGAACATTTGGTGACACGATGGCGCAGCGGTAGAGTTGCTGCCTCACAGCGCCAGAGATCCGGTTTCGATCCTGACTACAGGTGCTATTTGCACGGAGTTTGCACTTTCTCCCCGTGACCTGCGTGAGTCTTCTCCGGGATCTCCGGTTTACCTCTGCTCCATGTCTAAACTAAACTAAACATGGATATGTGAAGAATATTTGAAGATGATCCAAATCACCGTCTATTCATGTTCTCCAGAATTGCCTCCTGACCCGCTGAGTTACTGTACCACTCAATGTATTTTTCATTCAGTTTAGTTTCGAGATGCAGCGCAGAAACGGGCCCTTCGGCCTACCGAGTCCGCACCGACCAGCGATCCCCGCACATTGTCCTTAATGTGTGTAGGATAGAGTCAATGTTACATTGATACCAAGTCAATTAACTGACAAACCTATGTGTCTTTGGTGTACGGGAGGAAACCGAAGATCTCGGAGAAAACCCACGCGGTCACAGGGAGAACGCACAAACTCTGCACAGACAGCACCCGTAGTCAGGAATGAACCCGGGTCTCTGGCGCTGTGAGCGCTGTAAGGCAGCTACACTACCGCTATTGTTCACGTGATCAGTCCAGTGAGTGTAGAGTGTTGTACTTTCAGCCCAAGGCACAGCCTGTACAGAGATCGAATCTACTGAAGGAATATTATTCACGTTGAGTAATTTTCACAACATTAATTGTTTTGATCGCTGATTTATCCTGTAGGCATCACCTTGTGGGACTTGCAGACACTGCAGAGTCACCT
>NC_135971.1:35596331-35608331 GCF_053455715.1 Rhinoraja longicauda | reverse complement strand
GGGATTTATCAGCCTTCAGTCCCATCAGTCTTCCCAACACGATTTCCTGGCTAAATGTGAATTTCCTTCAGTTTCTCCGTCACACTAGATCCTCTGTACCCTAGAACTTCTGGGAGATTATTTGTTCTTTCTTAGCGAATAAAGAACCAAAGTGCTTTTTCAACTCGTCTGCCATTTCCTTGTTCCCCATAATAAATTCACCTGTTTCTGTCTTCAGGGAACCCACATTTGTCTTCACTAATCTTTTCCTCTTCATATACCTAAAGAAGTTTTTACTATCCTCTTTTATAGTCTTGGCTAGCTTACCTTCGTATTTTATCTTTTCTCCCAGTATTGCCTTTATAGTTACCATCTGTTTAAAAGTTACCCAATTCTCTGGCTTTGCTATGTTATCTTTGTTATGTTATATAAGTCTTCTTTTTTATTTTAATACTGTCCTTGACTTCCCTTGTCAGACCTGGTTGCTTCTTACTCCCCTTAAAATCTTTCTTCTTCTTTGGAATGAAATGATCCTGCATCTTCTGGATTATTCTCAGAAATTCCTGCCATTGCTGTTCCACCATCATCCCTGCTAGGGACCCTTTCCAGTCAACTTTGGCCAGCTCCTCCCTCATGCCTCCATAGTCCCCTTTGTTCAACTGCAATACTGACACTTCTGATTTTACCTTCTCGCTCTCAAATTGCAGATTAAAACTGATATTATGGTCACTACCTCCTAATGTTTCCTTTACCTCGAGTTTCCTTATGAAATCCAGTACATTACACAACACTAAATCCAGAATTGCCTTCTCCCGGGTAGGCTCCAGTACAAGCTGCTCTAAGAATCCATCTCGGAGGCACACTACAAACTCCCTTTCTTATGGTCCAGTACCAACCTGACCTTCGCAGTCTACCTGCATTTTGAAATCTCCCATAACCTCTGACACCCGCACTAATCAAGAATCTATCTATCACTGCCTTAAATATATTCACTGCTTTGCCTCCACAGCCTTCTGTGGCCAAGAATTCCACAGATTCACCACCCTTGCATAGTCCAGGCACTCGGTACCTTCCGTGTAAAGTGACAACGAGAAAAACAACTTGCCTCGCACATCTCCTTGAAACTTTGCCCCTCTCACCATTTTATCTATCAGAAGATTACCTTTCCACTGATAGACAGGCCCTCTGATACTTATTGACCAAAGATAGACACAAAATGCTGGAGTAACTCAGTGGGACTTACCGAGCCCTCTATCATGATTTATTACTGAATGTTCTCTCAAATATTGTTTACCGTTTTGCACCATGTGCACTCTGGACACATTACTGTGTGCGTCCCCCAATAATTTATGACTGTCTGTTTCCCTCTCGGCTGTGCCCCCTCCAACGCCACTCACTAGTTGTGTTCCTTTGTTTTCAGTGACTGGTGCAACAGAGCAAGAATCGTCGTCTCCAGCCACCGAGGCAAGTTGAAGATGTGCGTAAGAACTGATTTCAGATCTGACTGACTGACAGACAGTGAGAGACGCTTACAGTCACAGTGATTCACCGCGATCTCAGGAATCAGGATCTGAAGTTGCTTTCTCTTCATATGTGTGTGTTACGCTTGTGTGGCTGAGTGTGTGTGTACACAGATGCACCAAATGAACACTGCCACACATCGATCACCAATGATAGTGAACTGTCAGTCCTGTGTGTGTTACATGCATGTGTGTACGGATGCATCCAACATACGTGTGTGACCGTGTGTGCCCATGTGTATATATAGTCAGCCCTGCGTGCATTTTCCATGTGCGTGTACATGTATGTGCGTGTGTGTATGTTACGTGTGTATACAGATGTATCCAATGAACGCTGCCATACACCGATCACCTTTGATAGTGAACTGTCGGTCGGCCCTGTGTGCGTTATGGATTTGTGTGTACATGTATGTACGTGTGTGAGTGAACGTGTGCGCACATGCAGATGTGTGTGTGAGTGCACGTGTGTGTGTCGGCCCTGTGTGTATGTATAGATGCATCCAATGAAGACTGACATACACCGAACTGTCGGTCGGCCTCTGATTGAGCTTTGAAGCTGAATTAGTTTGTGGACTGTCGCGTTCAATGAATTTCAACATTTTTTTCCTGGAAGTGATTTTAATGGTTTTCTTCAACGGAACCTGGGTCGGGTTCTGACATTACGTGGGATCATGACATCCATTCAGTAGGAATTTTAAGCATCAAACAGTATGTGGTATACTTGTGCATATTAAAAGCAAAAGTTGACTTGACTTGCAAAAGCCCGTTTCAGTTTAATTTATTGTCACGTATACACCATATCGAGGTACAGGGAAAAGCTCTTTGTTGCATGCGAACCATTCAGCAAACAGGCAATACATAATTACAATCAATTCATTTACAGTGTGTACAGATTTAACAGTGTGGAGCGATTGTAATGTGAGTTTGTAGATCTGCTTCTGTGGCTATCACGCAAATAGTCGCCTGTGTTGGGCGCAATCTTGGAAGCATTCCCAACCGCACCAACCTGACCCGAAGTAACTAACAGTATGATAGATATGGTTCTCCTTCCCTCTACACGCTCCTCAATCACTTTGGTACAGAGTTATAAAGCACTTGGGCCCAATTCGTCCATGCCGACCAAGATACCGCATCTATGCTCATCCCATTTCCCGTGTTTGCCCCATATCTCTTTAAACCCTTCCTGTCCGTGTGTCTGTTCTTCCCTCTATGTCTCACTCTCTGGCACTATCCCTATTATAGATGCCGCTGTTATATGCCCATCATAAGATCCAACGTGACAGGAGCAGAATCAGGCCATTTGGCCCATCAAGTCTACTCTGCCATTCAATCATGGCTGATCTCTCACTCCTAACCCCATTCTCCTGCCTTCTCCCCTTAACCTCTGACACCAAACTAATCAAGAACCTATCTATCTCTGCCTTAAATATATCCACTGACGTGGCCTCCACAGACTTCTGTGGCAAAGAATCCCCCAGATTCACCACCCTGTGTCTCGAGAAATTCCTCCTCAAATTCCTAAAAGAATGTCCTTTAATTGTGAGGCTATGACCTCTAGTCCTAATCTCACCCACGTGCGGAACCATCCTCCCCACACCAACTCTATCCAAGCCTTTCATTATTCTGTACGTTTCAATGAGGTCCCCCTCATCCTTCTAACCTCCAGCAAGTACAGGCCCAGTGCCGTCAAACGCTCATCATATGTTAACGCCCATCACCAACCCCACGCTCCAGAGGTTCAATAACATTAACCCCTTTCCCCATCCACATCTCCACAGTAACTGAATCTCAGTAGCTGATTCCTGCTGATCACTGCACTAGTTAATGATCACAAATGGAAAATAAAAACATTGTTAATTATTTTCATGAACATGAGTCTTAATTTTTGATGTTGTTTAAACAATCTCCTCCTACCCTCATTGATTGATTTTGAAACGCCCGATGTGATTCTGAGTGTTCGCATTTTTAGATTTGGAAAAGTGAAATAATGAAAACCAGACATAATCCTTTACAATAAAGACTTTTTTCGTCAAGTAAAATCTGGAAATGTTTTTTTTGTAGAACCCGATCTTTGTTGCCTCTGGTCATGAGGTCGTTGATTGTGGGCACTGAAGCAGAGTCCAGGGCGCTGGATCGTTCCCAGCAGTTCCCAGGGCGGCACGGTGGTGCAGCGGTGGAGTTGCCGCCTGACAGCGCCTGAGACCCGGGTTCCATCCTGACTGCGGATACTGTCTGTTCGGAGTTTGTCCGTTCCCCCCCGTGACCTGCGTGTGTTTCCTCCGAGATCTTCGGTTTCCTCCCACACTCCAATGGCTCACAGGTTTGCAGGTTAATTGGCTTGGTATAAAATGTAAAATTGTCCCCAGTGTGTCTCGAATAGTGTTAATGTGCGGGGATCGCTGGTCGGTGCGAACTCGATGGGCCGAAGTGGCTGTTTCCGTGCTGTATCTCTAAACTAAACTATCTGAATGGACGGATGGAGGTCTGCAGTACCGTTTTGATGAACGGTCAGTGGCCTAAAGGATTAGGTCTGTATCTCTCCCACTCTCAGCAGATGCTGTCTGATCAGTTGAGCATTTATTGCACTTTCTGGTTTTACATCAGATTTCTGACATCCGCATGTTTTGTGGTTTGCTTTTCAAACATGGTGGGCATAGGTCATGAGGTCATAAGTGATAGAAGCCGAATTAAAGATACACTAAACTAGTGCTTGGCCTGTTTCCACATTGTACCTAAACTAACAACAGAGGTGTCACAATCAAATCACAACGCTTGCTGACTACCTCGCCAGTTTCACGGGTTTTCTAAGAAAACGAGTTAGAAACTTGAAGCCGCTCTTCACCTGCTGTCTGAACTTGCTTTGGGTCATTGCGTAGATACAGGTGTTGGCACAACAGCTGACCCGAATGAGTAAGATTCCGACCTCATTGGCGACGTTCCAGGGGTTTGTGAAATCCGAGGACGCGAAATTGATGGTGGCTCGTGTGGAGATCCAACTCACCGTTGGCGTGGTCCAGAGTAATATGGAGGTGCCGGACACGGTGAAGAGCAACACGATGGACTTGCGCCGATTCTCCGTTTCAGTGTCCTTACATTCCTGCGACTTCAGGCGCCGGCGGACCCTGCTGGCCGCTACGATGTTCTTGATGGTCAGCCCGTTCAGGAGCACGATGAGGCCGAAGGGGAGTAAGGAGACGGAGATGCTGCACATCCAGGTGGAAGCTACCCACCACATGGAGGTGAAGTAGTCGTGTTTGGGCCGGCACCCCCAGTCGACACTGCCTATAGTGAAGCGTGGCTCGTACAGGACGTGAAAGGGAACGTACTTTAAACAGCTGAACAGGCCCATGAACACAATGACCGCGGCGGCCGTCCTATCCGTGCAATAGACGAGCCTCAGCCTCGGACAGCAAATGCTGACAAAACGGTCAAAAGTGAAGGACACTGTTAACCAGATGGAGTAGTCCATGCTGGCGACCCGCAAGTGAACATGTGAAGGGCAGATCGTGCTGAGGTCGAGGAAGGAGTTGGGTAAATAGTAAAGGAAGATTTCTCTGAGCAACACGTGAGAGATGACCACCAGCAGGTCGGACATTGCCATCGCTACCATGTAGAGGGTGATTCCTTTGGTGAGACCGCATTTTCCCCGGCACAGGATCACTGACGTCACCACGTTCGCTGGTGAAGGAACAAAGCACAGCGAAATGATCAATTGCTGAGTGGAAGAGAGGGGGCAGAGATAGCATTACAAGCAACGACATAGAAAATAGGTTCTGGTGTAGGCCATTCGGCCCTTCGAGCCAGCACCGCCATTCAACATGACCATGGCTCGTCATCCAAAATCAGTACCCCGTTCCTGCTTTCTCCCCGTTAGCCCCAAGAGCTAAATCTAACTCTCTCTTGAAAACATCCAGTGAGTTGGCCTCCACTGCCTTCTGTGGCAGAGAATTCCACAGATTCACAACTCTCTGGATGATCCCCCCCCCCCTCATCTCAGTCTTAAATGGCCGACCCCTTATTCTTAAACTGTGAATCCTGTTTCTGGACTCCCCCAACACCGGGAATACTTTTCCTGCATTGAGCCTGTCCAATCCCTTAAGAATTTTATAAGTTTCTATAAGATCCCCTCTCATCCTTAAATTTTAATTATAACAAGCCCAGTCGACCCATTCTTTCGTCATATGTCAGTCCCGCCATCTCGGGAATTGACCTGGTGAACCTACGCTGCACTCCCCCAATAGCAAGAATGTCCTTCCTCAACATCATTGAAGAGGAACCATTGCAGATAATACTACAGAACAGTACAGCACAGAAACAGTCACATCGGCTCACAATGTCCGCGCCGAGAATTTTGACATGAGAAACTAATCGCTTCTTTAGACTTGAGACTTTAAAGATACAGCGTGGAAACAGGCGCTTCGGTCCTCCAAGTTCGCGCCGACCAGCGCCCACTCCATACACTAACTCGATCCTGCATACTTGGTACAATTTACAATTTACAGAAGCCAATTAATCAGTCTGAAGAAGGGTCTCGACCCGAAACGTCACCTATTCCTTCTCTTCAGAGATTCTGCCTGCCCTCTGAGTTACTCCAGCATTCTGTGTCTAACCTGCAAGCCTGCATGTCTTTGGAGCGTGGGAGGAAACCGGAGCGCCCGGAGAAAACCCACGTGTTCACAAGGATAACTGGTGCTTTCAGACAGCACCTGTAGTCGGGATCCAACACCGGTCTCCGGTGCTGTAAGGCAGTGACACTATCGCTGCGCCACCGTGCGGCCACTCTTGCCTTCACACGAGCCATTCTCTGCATTTCAATGCGTCTCTCCCATGTCAGCGCGTTCCAGGCACCCAACACTCTCTGTGTGACGGCCTTTACCCCACATCTACTTTAAACATTCCCCTCTTACCTTGAAGCTCTGCCCCTGGTCATTTGCATTTCCACCCTGGGAAACAAAGGTTCCGACTGTCTACCCTATCATGGTCTCTCACAATTGCAAATAATTCTATCGTCCCCCCTCAATCTCTCGCATTCAGAGAAATTAAACAGAGTTTTATCAAATCTCTCCTTGTAGTTAAAACCCTCTAATCCAGCTGGCATTTTGCTAAACCTCTTCTCCGTCTTCTTAAATCGTTCACATCCTCGCTAGAATGCGGGCGACAAACCAAAGTGCGAACTAAGCATTCTCGGTGAAACAATCTCGCTCCTTATATCTCCGCTACTATTCTGTCTTCTATATTTTATATTCTATGTCACTGATCACTTTGACGTTTGCCCTCCGGTTCGCGTAAGCCGACGGGCACGGCGGTGGTTTTAGAGAGTCGTGACATTGGAGGCTCAGAAGTTGCAACATTGAATAGATCTTTCAGCTCTGGCAGCGCGGCTTCTGCGATTGGCACCACCTGCGTGGAAATTGGCCACGCCGCTTGCGCCTGTGACCAAGTATCCCTCTGTATCAGGAGGTACGGGCTTCGCGGTCCTAGCAAGAGATAATGTTGGGCCGGGATAAACCGGATCAAACACCCGCACCAGGAGCCAATCCGTTCCCCGGAGCCGCTGAGAGCGAGGAGTCGGGAGCTTCAACCAACGTTTCTTTCCAGGAGCACGACTAACTCGCGGGGGAGGGACGAGAATATTTTGCTCAGAGAGAGTTCATAAGTTCATAGGTTCTAGGAGCCGAATTTGGCAATTCGGCTCATCAAGTCAACTCCGCCATTCAACCATCTGATCTATCTTTCACTCAACCACATTCTCCTGCCTTGTCCCCCTAACCGCTGACGCCCGCACTGATGCAGAGCGGATTAAGAGGACTCCAATCCTTTACAAGCTGACTCGTAAACGGCGTAGGTTTCTGCAAGGCAGGGAAAGCAAAGACCAAAGGACACATAGAAAAATAGAAAATAGATACATGAGTACGCCATTCGGCTCTTCCAGCCAGCACCGCCATTCAATATGATCATGGCTGATCATCTACAATCAGTACCCCGTTCCTGCATTCTCGCTATATCCCTTGATTCCGTTATCAGCTCTATATCTAACGCTCTCAGTTAGAGAGAGACACAGGTCGAGGGACGCGGCGAGAATGCCAAATTCAAGCGGCAACAGAGAGCGGAAGAACTCAATTAAAACAACAGGAACATACACAACTCGCGGTATCATTAAGCGAAATAAGCAACATTTTGAAGGTCATGACAGGACTCACATGGTATTCCAAGCACCACCAGGATCGGATAGGAGATTTCCTTCATGTACAGAATCGGAGCGCGCCACATTCTGGAAGATGTCGGGAGCTCGCTCGGGTGACACAATGGAGCAAGGAGCGCGGATCCGGATCCTCATTAATACCCCTCGAAACCCTCCGGTGGGAACGGCCTTTGATGGAGCAATGACATTAGTGAACAAACATTGTTCTTTCCAAACAAGTGAAGTAACGTCACCAATCTCTCAGTGGAGTAGAATCACTGCAAAATCTATAGGGGGCGGCGGGTTGTTTACCGACCTGTCTCTGGATCCAAAATGCAATGTGAATGGCCTGGTCCTGTCATTCACAGGGTGACGACGTGGTTGGTGTTGGCGGCCCTTAACTCAAGAGATCCGAAATACAACCCCTTCTTCATCATATTTGTAACCACGGAAGAGGGAGTGGAGTATATCACAATGGTTTGCTCAAATCCATTTTCTAATTCTAATGTTCAAAATTGGACCCAGAGAAGCAGAACACGAAGTCCACGTAATGGGTGTGTGGCTCCAAATTTTATATCTCATTTTGGCGTCACCTCACAGTTTCGGTTACGACGTAAACTAAGCCAGGATAGACCCCGAGTCCGTTTCGCCAAGGCAGATGAGAACTCCGGGTGGCTAGCCATCATAGCTCATCTTCCCACTCCCATGCTCATGTTTCAGTCCAGGATTTCATCCATTGTAATAGTCATGCCACACGCAAACTGGAGGAATAGGAACGCATATTCGGTTTGGGTAGCTTACACTCCAACGGCATGGACATTGCATTTTTCAAATGTAAGTAGCTGCAACCCTCCCTCGCCCTCTTTCGCATGCACCCCTCACCCTTCTTTATAAAAACATAGATAATATATGCAGGAGTAGGCCATTCGGCCCTTCCAGCCAGCACCGCCATTCAATTTGATCATGGCAGATCATCCAAAATCAATACTCCGTTCCTGCTTTCTCCCCGTATCCGTTAGCCCAAGAGCTAAATCTAATTATTTCTTGAAAACATCCAGTGAATTGGCCTCCACTGCCTTCTGTGGTAGAGAATTCCACAGATTCACAACTCTCAGAGCGAAAAGGATTTTCCTCATCTCAGTCCTAAATGGCCCACCCCTTATTCTTAAGCTGTAACCCCTGGTTCTGGACTACCCCAACGTCACATTTATATCCACGGAAGAGTGAATGGAGCATGTCAACATGGCACGTTCAAATCAATTATCGAACAATGAATGTTCAATATTAAACCCAGAGAAACAGAACACGATGTCCAATTATGCAGTGCGGCACATAATTTTTAATCACACTAGACAGGCGTGGACCGGTTGGGTCAAAATCTCTCCTGCGAGCCCGGCAACCGTCCGTGCAAACACCCCTCCCCCCACACTCACCCACACAAACACACACACACACACACACACACACATACTCACTTACCCACTCCATCCCCACTCAACCCCCCTCAACCCCCCTTACCCCCACCCCCCTCCCCCCCACTCACCCACTACATCCACCCTCAACCCACCCTTATCCTCCCCCCCCCCCGCCGTTTGGACGGGTTTGCACCACAGCAAAGTCGAAATATCGTAAGTCGACATATTGTAAGTGGAAGCACCGTAAGTCGAGGAGCATCTGTGTTGGATCAACAGGGCCAACTGCGCGGACTTTCTCCCATTGTGCGGTCGAACGCGGCTGATGGCCAGGTGAAATGGAAAAGTGCTTTTTCAAACTTTAAAATGTCAATAACATTAAAAATACAACAGCAATTTGAACGAAACTTGCCACTGCACACCCCAGGATAATGGTGAGTAAGGTGGATCTAAAATAATAGCGCTATCGTGTACCATTTTGGATGTATTTCCCGATCAACGGACACAAACAAACGGACAAACTAATAAACATATATACAAACAAACAAGATGAGAGTCTTGGTAATATTTAGATAGATAGATAGATTTTGATGTCGTCTCACAGTTTAAGTTATAACATAGACTAGCCAAGCGTAGACTCGGCGACCGTTTCGCCGAGGCACACTCCAACTCCGGGTACCTCATCTTCCCATTCCCATGTTGATCTTGCAGTCCAGGATCCCATCCATTGTCAGAGCCAAGCCACGCGCAAACTGGAGAAATATCAACTCATATACGACTTGGGTAGCGTACAACTCAATGGGATGAACATTGAATTCTTCAGATTTAGGTAGCTACAATCCTCTGACTTTTTCGCTAGCACACACCCCTCCCCCACCCCTCTTTTCCGCCCCCTCCCGTGTGTCGTATCTGGACGCGCACCTGTTTCATGCCCCTCAGGTGCATCCTTCCCCTAACTTCACAATTCGCAACTCATCAATCCCTTTCCATCACATCTCATGCCTTTATAGACAATAGACAATAGATGCAGGAGGAGGCCATTCGGCCCTTCGAGCTAGCACCGCCATTCAATGTGCTCATGGCTGATCATTCTCAATCAGTACCCCGTTCCTGCCTTCTCCCCCATACCCCCTGACTCCGCTATCCTTAAGAGCTCTATCCAGCTCTCTCTTGAATGCATTCAGAGAATTGGCCTCCACTGCCTTCTGAGGCAGAGAATTCCACAGATTCACAACTCTCTGACTGAAAAAGTTTTCCCTCATCTCAGTTCTAAATGGCCTACCCCTTATTCTTAAACTGTGGCCCCTTGTTCTGGACTCCCCCAACACTGGGAACATGTTTCCTGCTTCTAACGTGTCCAACCCCTTAATAATCTTATACGTTTCGATAAGATCTCCTCTCATCATTCTAAATTCCAGTGCATACAAGCTTTTTATCTCTGTGTGATGGTTATGTTGAACCATCTTCCTACCAAACTCTACAGTATCAACCTGTTATCTGCCAGGCTTTGGCTACTCGCGCCTCTCTTCCAGCTTTCTCTACCCTTCTCCCACCTTACAATGTCTGGAGAAGGGCCCGACCTGAAACCACACCCATCCATGTTCTACAGAAATGCCGCCTGGCCCGTTGCGTAATTGAATTTGTTTTTTTTTCTCCAGTTGCAACGAATCCAACCGCCGGTGATTTCATTTTATCTCTATGTCACTTATTTTGCGAGGGGAGAAGAGGGAGTGACCGGAGTGTGACCCGTCCTACATTATGCTGGCGGCCTTGCCGAGGCAGCGAGGTGTAGACGGAATCAATGGAAGGGAGGTTGGTTTGTGTGATGGTTGAATGTCCATCGGCAATCGGCGCCGGCAATGTCTTGCGGTTTTGGATGGAGCTGTGCCAAAAACAGTCTATGGTGCACGCCGATTAAATGCCTTCTCCCGCGAAGCTGTTAACGTTGGTGCGGCTTGTGGGGACGTGCCGAACTTCCTAAGATTTTAACAAAGTAGAGGTATTGATATGGTTTCTTCAATCATACGTTTATTGTCACAGTTCAGTCAAATGCTTTGTTTTGCTTACAACTCCGGTTAATCGTACAGCATACCTCACTGAGGCCCTACACAAGTGTTGCCACGTTTTGGTGCCACAAATTTACAAATGTTCACGGAACAGTCCTATCTACTGCCTCCCCCCGCCCTCCTCCTCCGGCCGCCGCCGGATGGCTCCTTCGTTCTGCGAGGCCCTCGTCCATCTCTCCAACGGCCTTCCTCTCTCTCCAATGGCCCTCCTGTTTGGCGGCCAACGTCGCTCTCCGACGTCCTTCCTCATTCCTCGACGGCACACCGACTGCTGCACGGTGGCGCAGCGGTAGTATCGCTGCCTTATAGCACTTGCAGCGCCGGAGACTCGGGTTCGATCCCGACTACGGGTCCTTTTCTGTACGGTGTTTGTACGATCTCCCCGTGACCGCGTGGGTTTTCTCCGAGAGCTTCGATTTCCTCCCACACTCCAAAGACGTACAGGTTTGTAAGTGAACATGTTTGTTTGTAAGCTTGCTGAATGTGTAAATTCTCCCTACTGTGTGTAGGATACTGTTACGGTTAGGACAGTGCGGGGATCGCTGGTCGGCGCGGAATCGGTGGGCCGAAGGGCCTGCTTTCGCGCTGTATCTCTAACCTAAACTAAACTCAACTTCGCTCTCCGAAGGCCCTCCTCGCACCTCGCTGTCGACGGCCCACCTCGCACTCCGGCGATCCGCTGCGCTCAGCGGCAGCTCGCCGACGCCGGTGGATCCGCGGTGGGCGAGCCGGGCATGCTGGAGGGCTTAGCCCAGCTTGTCGGGGCTCTCCCAGCTCGCTGCTGGCCGGGATACTTGGCCATAGCTTCCACGTGGCTGGTCCAGGACAAAATGCCGGTGATA